>NW_026867806.1:1295130-1309117 GCF_020745735.1 Hemiscyllium ocellatum
ACGGGGGACAGAGAGAGGGAGACAGAGAGAGAGGGACAGAGAGAGGGGGATCAGAGAGAGAGGGGACAGAGAGAGGGGGACAGAGAGAGGGGGACAGAGAGAGGGGGACAGAGAGAGGGGTGACAGAGAGAGGGAGACAGAGAGAGTGGTGACAGAGAGAGGGGGACAGAGAGAGGGGTGACAGAGAGTGGGGTGACAGAGAGAGGGTGACGGAGAGGTGTGACAGAGAGTAGGGGCCAGAGAGAGGGGGACAGAGAGAGGGCGACAGAGAGAGGGTGGATAGAGAGAGTGGGACACAAAGAGGGGGAGATAGAAAGAGGGGAGACAGAGAGAGGGGGAACTGAGAGAGGGGGACAGAGAGAGGTGGGACAGAGAGAGGGGGGAACAGAGAGAGAGAGGGGACAAAGAAAGAGGGACAGAGAAAGGGGACAGAGAAAGGTGGACAGAGAGAGAGGTGGACAGAGCGAGGGGGCACAGAGAGATGGGGACAGAGATGGGAGACAGAGCTGGGAGACAGAGAGATGGTGGACCGAGAGAGGGGTCGTAGGAGGGCAGAGGGAGGGGTTCAGGGAGAGGAGGCCTCTTTCTCTGTCCCCCTCTCTCGGTCCCCACTCTCTCTATCCAACCCTCTCCCTTTCCCCCTCTCTCTGCCCCCAACCATTATCCCCCTTCTCTCCGTACCTCCCCTCTGACCCCCATCAGCCCCCTCTCTCTCTCCGACCGCCCTCAGTCTCCCGTGTCTCTGTACATCCCCCTATGTCCCCCCGTGACACCCGCTCTCTGTTTTCCATCACTCTTAACCACTCTCTGTTCCCCCCTGTGCCCCCATTCCCCCATCTGTCTCCCCCCATCCCCCACACTGTCCCCGCTCTCTGACACCCGCCTCTCCCTCTGCCCCGCTCTCTGTCACCCCTCCCTCTGTCACCCCTCTCTCTGTCACCCCTCCCTCTGTCCCACTGTCTGTCCCCCTGACTGTGTCCCTCTCTCTCTGTTCCCTTCTCTCTGTTTCCGCTCTCTCTGTATGCCTCTCACTGTTCCCCCTCTGTCTCTCGCCTCTCTCTCTCTGTCCCCGTCTCTCCGTCCCCCCACTCTCTGTCCCTCTCCCACTCTGTCACCCACTCTCTGACCCCCTCAACTGTCCCTCTCTCTCTGTCCCCCACTCTCAGTCACCCACCTCTCACTGTCCTCCCTCTGTGTCTCTCTCTGTACCCATTCTCTTTTCCCCCGTCCTCTCTGGACACATCTCTCTGTGCCCACTCTCTCTACCTCCCTCTCTCTGTACCCACTCTCCCTGAACCCCTCCCTGCGTTCCCCTCTTACTGTACCCATTTCTCTGTCCCCCTCTCTCTGTCGCCCTCTCTCTGACCCCTCTCTCTTTCTCCCCCTCTCTCTATTCCTTTCTCTCTGTCCCTCTCTATATGTCCCTTTCTCTCTGTACCCCCCCTCTGACCCCCCACTCTCCTTACCCCCTCTCTCTGTCCCCCGAGACAGAGAGGGGAGACAGTGAGAAGGGGACAGAGGGGCAGGACAGAGAGAAGGGGACAAAGAGGGGGAAAGAGAGATGGGTGACAGAGAGAGAGGGAGATAGCGAGAGGTGGGACAGAGAGAGGGGACACAGAGAGAGGGGACACAGAGAGAGTGGGGACAGAGAGAGGGGGGACAGTGAGAGGGGGGTCAGAGAGAGATGGGGCAGAGAGAGAAGGGGCAGAGAGAGAAGGGGACAGAGAGAATGGGACAGAGAAAGAGGGGACAGAGAGAGAGGCGACAGAGAGAGGGGACACAGAGAGAGGGGGGCAGAGAGAGGGGGACAGAGAGAGGGGAACAAAGAGGAAGGGGGGCAGAGAGAATGGGGGACAGAGATCAGGGAGACAGAGCAAGGGGGCACAGAGAGAGGGCAGACAGAGGGGGGACAGAGAGAGAAGGGGACAGAGAGGGTGGGACAGAGAGGGAGGACAGAGAGGGGGGACAGAGAGAGGGTGGAACAGAGAGAGAGGTCAGAGAGAGGAGACAGAGGTGGGAGGGGGCGGACAGAGGGGGGGACAGAGAGCGGTGGGACAGAGAGAGGGGGACTGTAAAAGGGGGACAGAGAGAGTGGGGATAGAGAGACAGGGACAGTAAGAGGAGGGCAGAGAGAGGGGGGATAGAGAGTGGGGGGACAGACAGAGGTGGACAGAGCAAGCGGGTGATAGAAAGGTGGCACAGAGAGGGGGCCAGAGAGAGGGGGGACAGAGAGAGGGGAGTCAGAGAGAGGGGGAACAGAGAGAGGGGGGAACAGAGAGAGGGGGAACAAAGAGGAAGGGGGACAGAGTGAAGCGGGGACAGAGATCAGGGAGACAGAGCGAGGGGGCACAGAGAGAGTGCAGACAGAAGGGGGACAGTGAGAAGGGAACAGTGAGGGGGGACAAAGAGAGGACGGACAGAGGCGGGGGGGACAGAGAGGGAGGACAGAGAGGGGGGACAGAGAGAGGGGGCAAGAGAGAGGGGGAAGGAGAGAGGGGGACAGTAAGAGGGGGGCAAAGAGAATGGGGATGGAGAGAGAGGGACAGTAAGAGGAGGACAGAGAGAGGGGCACAGAGAGAGGGGCACAGCGTGGGAGACAGAGATGGGAGACAGATAGACAGGGGACTGAGAGAGGGGTCATAGGGGGCAGAGAGAGGGGTTCAGGGAGAGGGGCACAGTGAGAGGGGGGAACAGAGAGGGGGGAACAAAGAGGAAGGCGGACAGAGAGAAGGGGGGACAGAGATCAGGGAGACAGAGCGAGGGGCACAGAGAGAGGGCAGACAGAGGGGATACAGAGAGAAGGGAACAGTGAGGGGGGACAAAGAGAGGATGGACAGAGAGGGGGGACAGAGAGAGGAGGGACAGAGATGGGGGACAGAGAAGGTGGGACAGAGCGTGGGGTCAGAGAGAGGAGACAGAGGGAGGGAGAGGGCAGACTGAGAGAGGAGGACAGAGAGGGAGGACTGAGAGGGGGGACAGAGCCAGGGGAGACAGAGAGAGGGGAACAGAGAGAGGGGGATAGAGAGAGGGGGATAGAGAGAGGGGGACAGTAAAAGTGGGACAGAGAGAGTGGGGACAGAGAGAATGGGGACAGACAGAGGTGGAGAGAGCGAGTGGGAGATAGAAGGGAGGCACAGAGAAGGGGAACAGAGAGAGGGGGACAGAGAGATGGGTTTAGGGAGAGAGGGTGGACAGGGGGGGTACAGAGAGAGGGACAGAGTGAGGGGGACAGAGAGAGGGGGACAGGGAGAGAGGGCGGACAGAGAGAGGGGCACAGAGAGAGGGGGACAGAGATGGGGGGACAGGGAGAGAGGGCGGTCAGAGAGAGGCTACAGAGAGAGGGATCGAGAGGAGGGGACAGAGAGGGGGGAGATAGAGAGGGGGCACAGAGAGTGAGGGCGGACAGAGAGGGGGGGACAGTGAGGAGGGGACAAAGGGGGGACATAGAGAAGGGGTCGGGGGACAGAGAGAGGGTGGACAGAGAGGGACGACAGAGAGAGAGGGACATGGGGGGCAGAGTGAGGAGAGACAGAGAGAGGGAGACAGAGAGAGGGGGATAGAGAGAGGAGTCAGAAAGAGCAGGGACAGAGAGAGGGGGACAGAGAGAGGGGTGACAGAGAGAGGGGTGACAGAGAGAGGGGTGACCGAGAGCGGGCGACAGAGAGAGAGGGGGACAGAGAGAGGGGACAGAGAGAGCGGTAACAGAGAGAGAGGGACAGAGAGAGGGGTGACAAATAGAGGGGGACAGAGAGAGGGCGACAGTAAGAGTGGGACAGTAAGAGGGGAACAGAGAGATTGGCCCCAGAAAGTGCGCGACAGAGCGAGCGGAGACTGGAGAGGGGACACAGAGAGGGGGAACAGAGACAGGGGGTCAGAGAGACGGGGTTAAAGGGGTCAGAGAGAGGGATTCAGGGAGAGTGGGGATAGAGAGAGGGGGTAGAGAAAGGGGGCACGGAGACGGGGTAGAGAGAGGAGGAGGAACACAGAGCGGGTACAGAGAGAGCAGGGAGAGAGAGGGGTGACAGAGAGTAGGGGACAGAGTGAAGGGGACAGAGAGAAGGTGTCAGAAAGAGGGGGACAAAGAGAGGGGGCAAAGTGAAAGGGACAGAGAAAAAGAGACATATAGAGAGGGACAGAGAGAGGGGGATCAGAGAGAGTTGGGACAGTGGGGGGACAGAGAGAGGGGGATCAGAGAGAGTGGGGACAGAGAGAGGGGGGGACAGAGAGAGTGGTGACAGAGAGAGGGGTGACGGAGGGATGGTGGTCCGAGAGAATGGGACAGAGAAGGGGCCAGAGAAAGAAGGGGGAGAGAAAGAGAGGACAGAGAGGGGCGAACAGAGAGAAGGGGGCAGAGAGAAGGGGACAGAGACAAGGGAGCAGAGAGAGGGGGACAGAGAGAGGGTGACAGAGAGGGGGTGGATAGAGAGAGGGGGGCACAGAGAGGGGGAGATAGAGAGAGGGGAGACAGCGAGGGGGGAACAGAGAGAGGGGGACAGAGAGAGGTGGGACTGAGAGAGGTGGGACAGAGAGTGGGGGGACAGAGAGAGAGTGGGGACAGAGAAAGGGGGCAGAGAGAGGGAGGACAGAGAGAGGTAACTGTCCCCCCTTTGTAGCAGAGGGTTCAATCCCTTGAACAGAGCAAGCTTCAGAATTCAACACTAAAACCAATCTGTACGGACCCGCTGGAGACCTGAAACATCAATACAGAGATTGCTGAAGAAGCTCAGCATGTCCGGCAGCATCTCTGATGGGAGAGGGAGGAAGAGACAGACAGAGTTCACCTTTCAATCCAGTGATTTCTGCGGGAAAGTTCCTTCAGAACAGACCGTTTTGAGGAAGGGTCCCTTGAAATGTGAATTGTTCCTCTCTCTCCTCACCGTTGTTACTGAATATCCCCAGCCATCTGTTTGCTTGAGAATTTGATCTGACCTGATCCAAGCGTCACTGAGTCATTCAGTCTGTGCTCAATGCCCTGAGGCTGCTTCTGCTGAAAGTTGACAAACAGGTTTAAAGCTTTGTAAGGTGTTGTATTCGGAGGGCGGGCTACATGGGAGAACAGATACAGAACACAGGCACTTCACAAAGATCCTTATCAATGTAACTTTGTGATGTTAATTCAGAAGGAACAGCCCAGACCTAACATTTCAGTTAATCAGCCAAGGGGAGTATATATGTCATGGCAAAGACTTGTTGTAAAGACTGTACAGAAGGAACTTTAGTGACCGTGTTTGTACATAAAGTTTCTTTGTGAATAAAGACTGTTTTTGAAATTGATATAAATATTTTTTCGAGGAGGATCAAGCATCTTGAGCTGGTGGAGGCATTGCCCTTGTCCCTATTGGTTCTTAAATAAACGCTCGACAACTTAGATACTCCCCGTGTATACACATCAAACGGTCATCAATGGGGAGGAGATGGTGGGATTGTCAGGGGGGCTCAGTGTTGCCTCACCCCACCCGGGTTCGATTCCAGTCTTGGGCGACTGTCTGTGTGGAGTTGGCACATTCTCCCCGTGTCATCCTCCGGGTGCTTCAGTTCCCTCCCACTGTCCAAAGATGTGCAGGCTAGGTGGATTAGCCAGAGGGAATGATGGGATACAGTGATTGGGGGTGGGGGGGGGCTGGGGGGGATGGGATGCTCTGCCGAGGGACAGTGTGAACCTGATAGGCCGAATGGCCTGCTTCCACATCTTAGAGAATCTATGATCAATCCAGAGACCGAAATAATGTTCTGGGCCCTGGGCTGCAATCTTGGGGGAGGCTGTGGCTCACCACAGTGAGAACAGGTTTGGGGATGACCACAGTCCAAGGGGACAACAGGTTTGCTTTCTGAGGAGTTGAGGGCATGAATGTTCTGTCGAGGGGCTTTGGGGATAAACTTACTGAGGGGATGGTTTCTAAGGTATTGAGGCAGCACTATCTGTCAGTACACGGTGCAGATGGTCGCAAGGTACAGATACACTTCACAGAACATAGAACATAGAACAGTCCAGCACAGAACAGGCCATTCAGCCCAAGATGTTGTGCCGACCACTGATCCTCATGTAAGGTAAACCGAATGAACGAACTTTCAAATTTCTGTGACCATATGCACGTCCAGCAGCCTCTTAAATATCCCCACTGACCGGCTTCCACAACTACAGCTGGCAACGGATTCCATGCTCTCACAGCTCTCTACATAAGGAACCCGCCTCTGACATCCCCTCTCTCCTTTCCGCCAAACAGCTTAAAACTATGACCCCTTGTGTTAACAATTTCTGCCTTGGGAAAAAGACTCTGGCTATCAACTCTATCTATGCCTCTCATTATCTTGTACACCTCAATTAGGTCCCATCTCTTCCTTCTTTTTTCCAATGAAAAGAAGTCCGAGCTCAGTCAACCTCTCTTTGTAAGATAAGCCCTCCATTCCAGGCAGCATGCTGGTAAACCTCCTCTGAACCCTCTCCAAAGCATCCACATCTTTCTTAAAACAGGGTGACCAGAACAGGTCACAGTATTCCAAGTGCGGTCTGACCAAAGTTTTATAGAGCTGCAACAAGATCTCACGACTCTTAAACTCCATCCCTCTGTTAATGAAAGCCAAAACACCATATGCTTTCTTAACAACCCTATCCACTTGGGTGGCCATTTTCAGGGATCTATGTACCTGCACACCAAGATCCCGCTGTTCCTCCACACTGCCAAGAATCTGGTCTTTAATCCTGTACTCAGCTTTCAAATTCGACCTTCCAAAATGCATCACATCGCTTTTATCCAGGTTGAACTCCATCTGCCACTTCTCAGCCCATCTCTGCATCCGGTCAATGTCCCGCTGCAGCCTACAACGGCTCTCTATACTGTAAACGATACCTCCAACCTTTGTGTCATCTGCAAACTTGCTAGCCCATCCTTCAATCTCCTCATCCAAGTCATTAACAAAAATTGCAAAGAGTGTAGGCCCAACAACAGAGCCCTGTGGAACACCACTCACCACTGACTTCCAGGGAGAATATTTTACTTCTACTCCCACTCGCTGTCTTCTGTCAAACAGGTAATTCTGTATCTAGACAGCTAAGTCTCCCTGTATCCCATTCCTCCTGACCTTCTGAACGAGCCTACCATAGGGAACTTTAATAAATGCCTTGCTGAAGTCCAGATACACCACATTCACAGTTCGACCCTCATCAACTTGTCTAGTAACATCCTCAAAGAAGTCAATAAGGTTTGTGAGGCATGACCTGCCCCTCACAAAGCCGTGCTGACTGCATTTAATCAAACCACGCTCTTCCAGATGGTCATAAATCCTATCCCTCAGAATCCTTTCTAACTCCTTGCAGACGACAGACGTGAGACTGACTGGTCTGTAATTGCCAGGGATTTCCCTATTTCCTTTCTTGAAGGGAGGAATTACATTTGCATCTCTCCAGTCCTCAGGTATGGATCCAAGATGAGCGAGGATGCAAAGATCTTTGCAAGTGGCGAAGCAACCAAATTTCTCACTCCCCAGAGCAGCCGAGGACAAATCTGGTCTGGCCCTGGTGACTTGTCAATCTTCATGTTTGTCAGAATTTTCAGCACATCAGCTTCCTCAATCTCTATCTGTTCCAGCATGCTTACCTGCTCCTCAATGGTTTCATTCACTACAAGGCCCTTTTCTTTAGTAAAGACGGAAGCAGAAAACTCATTTAAGGCTTCCCTTACCTCCTCAGACTCTATACGCAAGTTCCCTTTCCTATCCCTGATCGGGCCTACTCTTTCTTTGATCATTCTCTTACTCCTCACATACGTGTAAAATGTCTTTGTATTCTCCTTAACGCTTCCTGACAAGTCTTTCTCGTGCACCCTCCTGGCTCTCCTCAGACCATTTTTGAGCTCCTTCCTCGCCTGCCTGTCATCCTCTAGAGTTGAGAAAGACCCTTGCTTCCTCCACCTTAGGTAAGCTGCCTTCTTTCTTTTGACGAGAACTCCACCGCTCCTGTCATCCAAGGTTCCTTTACCTTACCCCTTCTTGCCTGTCTCAGAGGAACACATTTGTGCATCAGTCGCAACAACTGTTCCTTAAACAGTCTCCACATGTCTATAGTGCCCTTTCCAAGGAACAATTGCTCCCAGTCCATGCTTCCCAATGCACGTCGGATAGTATCACAGTTTCCTTTTCCCCAATTAAATATCCTCCCATTGTGCCTGCTTCTCTCCTTGTCCATGGCTATGTAGAATGTGAGGCAGTTGTGGTCACTATCACCAAAATGCTCTCCCACTGCAAGATCTAACACCTGCCCCGGCTCATTGCCGAGCACCAAATCCAAAATGGCTTCTCCCCTCGTCGGCCTGTCAACGTACTGATTTAGGAAACCCTCCTGAACACACCTTACAAAAACAGCTTCTTCCAAACCATCTGCTCGAAGGAGGTTCCAATCAATACTGGGAAATTTAAAGTCACCCATTACAACCACCTTAGTCCATTCGCACTTTTCCAAAATCTGCCGATCTATGCTTTCGTCAGTCTCCCTGCTGCTGTTGGGGGAGCCTATAGTAAACCCCTAATGAGGTAACTGCTCCCTTACCGTTCCTAATTTCCATCCATACTGACTCAGTAGGCAGCCCCTCCTCGACAATGGTAACTTCTGTAGCTGTGATACCCTCTCTGATTTCCTTTCTGAAATCCCTGTATGTGGTGTCCCTCAAGGGTTGGCCAGCACGGTGGCTCAGTGGAGAGCACTGCTGCCTCACAGCACCAGGGACCTAGGTTCGATTCCAGCCTTGGGCAACTGTCTGTGTGGAGTTTGTACATTCTCCCCATGACTGCGTGGGTTTCCTCCGGGTGCTCCGGTTTCCTCCCACAGTCCAAAGATGTGCAGGTCAGGTGAAATGGCCAGGATAAATTGCCTGTCATGTTAGGTGCATTAATCAGGGTTAAATGACTGGCTGGGTTCCTCTTCGGAGGGTCAGTATGGACATGTTGGGCTGAAGGGACTGTTTCCACACTGTAGGGAATCTAACGATCTATCCTTGGTCCCTCCTGTATCTCCCGCACATACTGCTCGGAGGTGACATCGTCCAAAAGCACCATGTTTGGTTTCACATGTACACTGACACTGCCCAGCTCTCCCTCTCCATTATTCCACTGTTACTCTGTTATCAAACTGCTTACCACATTCCCACTACTCGATTGGCTGCAATTTTCTCCAGTAAAACATTGCAATGGTTAAACCCATCGCCTTCAGTTGCTATTACAAATTACTTTCCCCTACTGCTGAGCCCCTCCCTCCCACTGGGAAATATCTGAGGTAGAACTACACTCTTCACAATATTGCTGTCAAATCTGACCCCAAGGTGACCTTCTGATCAGACATCTACACAATCACAAGCACCAGGAATTCCAATCTGTAAAATGTTGCTTGTCTCCCCCTCACCCCAGCTCCATTGCTACTGAAACCCCTTACTCGTCTCGGTGTTGCCTTAAATTGGACGAATCTGGAACAGAACCCTTGATTCTGTGACTGACCCAGAATCTGCTTGGTTTCTGTGTTTCCTGCACAATTACCCCCTGCTTCCTTTGTGGTGCAGCTTTCTACAGTTTCCATCATTTAAATAACACTCTTCTTTTATTATCTCCTCCAAAATGTCCAACTTCCCATTTTCCCAAATTATACTCCATCTGGCAACTTGTTGCCCACTTCTCCTGTGCATCTCTCTCTCTTCACAATCCTCTTAGAACTTAACAGTTATGCTTTTTCTAACAGATTCCACCCAATTCTTCTAAACATTTACTGGGAGCACTGGGCAGTGGGAAGCCTGCAGAGTTGCTCTGTTTTTAGAGATACTCCATGGGAGGAGCTTGCTGCCCATTGGTCAGAATGGAGACAACTTGCCCATCGAGCTGCATGAGCCTTTCCCACCCCAGGTTTTATTGATGAGGCACAGCAGCAGCATAGAAGGAAAGAAAAGGAAGCCAATCCTGCTCTCCACATCTCACTGACTCCTGGAACATTGTGTCCCATGTGTCAAAGATCTGCCCTGTTCAGTCACATGAAGTCCCAAGGTGGAAATTCCTAGAAACCCACATAGATTTCCCCCTGAACTGACTGCTGACCTCCACAAGGGGTAATGTGTCCAGTCATCCTGGGCCAGTAGGAGGGGATGGTGCGAGTTTCTAACCTGATCTGACAGTGACGGATTTTATAAACTTGTATTACAGGTTACTACAGGTGGGCATTCAGATGGGAATCTCAGTAACTGTAATGCCAAACCCTGAAAGAATTACTCAATTATTCAGGACCTGGATATTCACATTATGTGTGAGTATTCTGTTCCAGCTCAATCCCATTTGCTGCATAAAAAGTTCATCGTTAAATCACCCCATTCTCTCAATAGTTCTCCCCATACCTTCAATGTATCCTGTAATCCTTGTATAATGAGCTGATGGGTGTAAGGCTTATTATTATAACGTGTAACTTTTCTAAACCCCTCTGTCACAGCTCCCCTCAATTGCCTTTGCTACAAGGAGAACAACCTCAGTTTCCCCAAACCCCTGATTCCCCAATGTCTGTTTGGTCTCTATAAGGCCCACATCAGGATTGTGTTGGAACATTCTCCACTTGCCTACATCAGTGCAGCCCACAACAATATTAAAGAAAGTGAGCATCGTCCAGGACAAGGCACTGTGCCTGAGTGGTGTCCCATCCCCCACCTTCAGCATTCCCTCTCCCTACCCCCGGGGCACAGTGGCATCGCTGTATAAAAGGTAAAGGCAGCATTGTCCTCCCAGACCATCGGGCTGGCCTCTCATTAGGGAGAGATGGCTGGTGGTGGGTTTAACCTGAAGGTTACCACAGCCCAGGCAAGGGGAGAGGGAGAGAAGGAGAGTCCATCTATTGTAGATCGATATTCTCTATGTATCAAAAACACCAATATCATAAAAATGAATAGTGTAAAAAAAATGCAAAACAAACTACTAAAATCCCCCATTCCTTGAACCATCCTGGTAAATCTCCTGTCCCCCCTCTCTCAGGGACCCTGCCATCTTCCCCATTGTGTGGGCGACCCCTGGTTTGCACAGACCCAGCTGCTCTGTGTTCCTGTGGGTGATGGCATCATCGAGCAACAGTCGCACTAAACCTCACTGTCTGTCAGGGTGGGAGACACAGACATCCCAATAGCATTTGAGATGTATTTAGGTGCACGCTTGCGATGCCAAGGCAGATAACACGATGGACCGTGTATTGGAAAATGGATTAGGATAGTTCGGTGGTAGTTTTCTTTACTGAAATAGACTCAACGGCCCACAAACATTTTTTCTGTGCCATAAACCTCTAAACACTTAATATAGGGTTATGACTGTCCACATTTGAAACCAGGTCAGAAAAGGTGATATTAGAATAGATGACAATGTGTTTGGGAGGAAACTCAGACGGAGGGGTTTAGGAGGAAGCTCTGGAGCTCGGTGCAGGAATCTGAAAGGGCCGTTATCAAGTGAGAAATAAAAATGGGGAATCCTGAAGGCTGGAATCAAAGGATGGCAGATGTAGCAGAGCTTGGAGAGACTGGAGGGGATTAGAGTTAGGGAGGGTTCTGAGGGGAGAGAGGAATGATTAGAGATAAGGAAGAGTTGTGAGGCTGGGTGAGGTGACAGTGATAGGGAGAGATGTGAAGAGGGTGGAATGTAGAGAAAGCAAGAATTTGAGTCGTAATGTTATATAGCACGGAAACAGACCCTGCGGTCCAACCAGTCCATGTCAACCATAATTCCAAACTGATTTAATCTCATCTGCCTCCCCTTGGTCCACAAGTATCCAAACATTTCCTATTAGGTACCTGTCCAAATGAGTTTCTTGTATAATTCCTATGGTGTGGAAACTTGCCATTTAGAATCAGAGTCATTGATATTTCCAGCACAGAAACAGACCCTTCGGTCCAACCCATCCATGCTGACCAGATATCCCAACCCAATCTAGTCCCAGCTGCCAGCACCCGACCCATATCCTCCCAAACCCTTCCTATTCATATACCCATCCAAATGCCTCTTTAATGTTGCAATTGTACCATCCTCCACCACATCCTCTGGCAGCTCATTCCATACATACACCACCCTCTGCGTGAAAAAGTTGCCCCTTCAGTCTCTTTTATATCTTTACCATGTCACCGTAAACCTATGCCCTCTAGTTCTGGACTAGTTGCTGGAAGACTGGGGCCCTTATTTGAGAAAGGTGGTAAGGAAAAGATGGCAAACTATAGACCAGTGAGCCTGAAGTCAGTAGAAGGCAAGTTGTTGGATGGGATTATAAGGGGCAGGATGTAGATGTAATTGGAAAGACAAGAACGATTGGGGATAGTCAGCATGGCTTTGTGCCTGGAAATCACTAACTTGGAATTCAGAAAGACGTTCAGCAAGGGTCCACATAACAGACGGGTTAGCAAGTTCATCACCATAGAATACAAGGGGATGGGGAGATTTGGATACAAAATTGGCTGGAAGGACATAGAGTCAGAGAGATATACACCACGGAAACAGACCCTTCGGTCCAACCCGTCCATGCCGACCAGATATTCCAACCCATTCTAGTCCCACATGCCAGCACGTGGCCAATATCCCTCTAAACCCTTCCTATTCATATTCCCATCTCCAGATGAACCTCGATTATGTGAACGAGTTGGGTGGGCACTATTTCATTCGGATAATCAATGATTCAGTGAATCAATTAAATGACTTTCCTCTGGGTCACTGAGTTTTTAAAGTCTGCTCCCCATTCAGGAGACTGCAGCAGCACACAGCACGATCGCCCCCACACATACCACCCCCAACCTGACCCTCACCACCGTCCAACACCGCCCCCAGCCTGACCCTCACTGCTGCCCATACACCACCCCCAGCCTGACCCTCACTGCTGCCCACACACCGCCCCCAGCCTGACCCTCACCACCATCCACACACCGCCCCCAGCCTGACCCTCACTGCTGCCCACACACCGCCCCCAGCCTGACCCTCACTGCCGTCCACACACCGCCCTCAGCCTGATTCTCAACGCCGTTCAACGCCACCCCCAGCCTGACCCCCTCTGCCATCCACACAACACCCCACCTTGAACCTCACTGCCATCCCCACACCGCTCCCAGCCTGAACCTCACCGCCATCTACCCACCGCCCCCAACCTGACCATCACTGCCCTCTACACACCACCCCGAGACTGACCTTCACCGCCATCTACCCAACACCCCCAGCCTGACACTGACGGCCATCAAACATCGCCGCCAACCTGATCCTCACCGCTGTCCAACACTGCCCCAGCCTGACTCTCACTGCCATCTACACACCGCCCCCACCCTGACCCTAACTACCACCCCCACATCGCACCCAGCCTGACCCACACTACCACCCCCACACCACCCCAGCCTGACCCTCACTGCCACCCACACACTACCCCCAGCCTGACCCACACTGCCCCCCACACACCACCCCCAGCCTGACCCTCACTGCCGCTCACACACACCGCCCCCAGACTGACCCTTACTGCCACCCACACACTGCCCCCAGCCTGACCCTCACTACCACCCACCCACTGCCCCCAGCCTGACCCTCACAGCCGCCCACACACCGCCCATAGCCTGACCCTCACTGCCACCCACACACCGCCCCAAGCCTGACCATCACTACCACCCACCCACTGCCCGCAGCCTGACCCTCACTGCCACCCACGCACTGCCCCCAGCCTGACCCTCACTGCCATCCACACACCGCACCCAGCCTGTCCCTCACTGCCACCCACACACCGCCCCCAGCTTGACCCTCACTACCAACCACACACCGCACCCAACCTGACCCACACTGCCAACCACACTCCGCCCCCAGCCTGACCCTCACTACCACCCACATACCACCCCCAGCCTGACCCTCACTGTCAACCACACACCACCCTCAGCCTGCCCCTCACTGCCACCCACACACTGCACCCAGCCTGACCCTCACGAACACCCACCCACTGACCCGAACCTGTCCCTCACTGCCACCCACC
>NW_026867806.1:1309612-1321523 GCF_020745735.1 Hemiscyllium ocellatum
GCGTTGTGTGGGTGGTAGTGAGGGTCAGGCTGGGAGCGATGTGTGGGCGGCAGTGAGGTTCAGGCTGGCGGCGGTGCGTGTGACGCAGTGAGGGTCAGGCTGGGTGCGGTGTGTGGTTGGCATTGAGGGTCAGGCTGGGTGCAGTGTGTGGGAGGCAGTGAGGGTCTGGCTGGGGGCGGTGTGTGGATGGTGGTGAGGGTCAGGCTGGGGGCGGTGTGTGGGCAGCGGTGAGGGTGAGGCTGGGGGTGGTGTATGGGCAGCAGTGAGGGTCAGGCTGGGGGCGGTGTGTGGGTGGTAGTGAGGGTCAGGCTGGGGGTGGTGTATGGGCAGCAGTGAGGGTCAGGCTGGGGGCGGTGTGTGGGCGGCAGTGAGGGTCTGGCTGGTGGCGGTGTGTGGATGGTGGTGAGGGTCAGGCTGGGGGCGGTGTGTGGTCAGCGGTGAGGGTCAGGCTGGGGGCGGTGTTGGACGGTGGTGAGGGTCAGGTTGGGGGTGGTATGTGTGTGGGCGATCGTGCTGTGTGCTGCTGCAGTCTCCTGAATGGGGGGGCAGACTTTAAAAACTCAGAGACCCAGAGGAAAGTCATTTAATTGATTCACTGACTCATTGATTATCCGAATGAAATAGTGCCCACCCAACTCGTTCACATAATCGAGGTTCATCTGGAGATGGGAATATGAATAGGAAGGGTTTAGAGGGATATTGGCCACGTGCTGGCATGTGGGACTAGAATGGGTTGGAATATCTGGTCGGCATGGACGGGTTGGGCCGAAGGGTCTGTTTCCGTGGTGTATATCTCTCTGACTCTATGTCCTTCCAGCCAATTTTGTATCCAAATCTCCCCATCCCCTTGTATTCTATGGTGATGAACTTGCTAACCCGTCTGTTATGTGGACCCTTGCTGAACGTCTTTCTGAATTCCAAGTTAGTGATTTCCAGGCACAAAGCCATGCTGACTATCCCCAATCATTCTTGTCTTTCCAATTACATCTACATCCTGCCCCTTATAATCCCTTCCAACAACTTGCCTTCTACTGACTTCAGGCTCACTGGTCTATAGTTTGCCATCTTTTCCTTACCACCTTTCTCAAATAAGGGCCCCAGTCTTCCAGCAACTAGTCCAGAACTAGAGGGCATAGGTTTAGGGTGACAGGGTAAAGATATAAAAGAGACTGAAGGGGCAACTTTTTCACGCAGAGGGTGGTGTATGTATGGAATGAGCTGCCAGAGGATGTGGTGGAGGATGGTACAATTGCAACATTAAAGAGGCATTTGGATGGGTATATGAATAGGAAGGGTTTGGGAGGATATGGGTCGGGTGCTGGCAGCTGGGACTAGATTGGGTTGGGATATCTGGTCAGCATGGATGGGTTGGACCGAAGGGTCTGTTTCTGTGCTGGAAATATCAATGACTCTGATTCTAAATGGCAAGTTTCCACACCATAGGGATTATACAAGAAACTCATTTGGACAGGTACCTAATAGGAAATGTTTGGATACTTGTGGACCAAGGGGAGGCAGATGAGATTAAATCAGTTTGGAATTATGGTTGAGATGGACTGGTTGGACCGCAGGGTCAGTTTCCGTGCTATATAACATTACGACTCAAATTCTTGCTTTCTCTACATTCCACCCTCTTCACATCTCTCCCTATCACTGTCACCTCACCCAGCCTCACAACTCTTCCTTATCTCTAATCATTCCTCTCTCCCCTCAGAACCCTCCCTAACTCTAATCCCCTCCAGTCTCTCCAAGCTCTGCTACATCTGCCATCCTTTGATTCCAGCCCTCAGGATTCCCCATTTTTATTTCTCACTTGATAACGGCCCTTTCAGATTCCTGCACCGAGCTCCAGAGCTTCCTCCTAAACCCCTCCGTCTGAGTTTCCTCCCAAACACATTGTCATCTATTCTAACATCACCTTTTCTGACCTGGTTTCAAATGTGGCCTGTCATAACCCTATATTAAGTGTTTAGAGGTTTATGGCACAGAAAAAAGCTTTGTGGGCCGTTGAGTCTATTTCAGTAAAGAAAACTACCACCGAACTATCCTAATCCATTTTCCAATACACGGTCCATCGCGTTATCTGCCTTGGCATCGCAAGCGTGCACCTAAATACATCTGAAATGCTATTGGGATGTCTGTGTCTCCCACCCTGACAGACAGTGAGGTTTAGTGCGACTGGTGCTCGATGATGCCATCACCCACAGGAACACAGAGCAGCTGGGTCTGTGCAAACCAGGGGTCGCCCACACAATGGGGAAGATGGCAGGGTCCCTGAGAGAGGGGGGACAGGAGATTTACCAGGATGGTTCAAGGAATGGGGGATTTTAGTAGTTTGTTTTGCATTTTTTTTACACTATTCATTTTTATGATATTGGTGTTTTTGATACATAGAGAATATCCATCTACAATAGATGGACTCTCCTTCTCTCCCTCTCCCCTTGCCTGGGCTGTGGTAACCTTCAGGTTAAACCCACCACCAGCCATCTCTCCCTAATGAGAGAGCAGCCCTATGGTCTGGGAGGACAATGCTGCCTTTCCCTTTTACACAGTGATGCCACTGTACCCCGGGGGTGGGGAGAGGGAATGCTGAAGGTGGGGGATGGGACACCACTCAGGCACAGTGCCTTGTCCTGGAGGATGTTCACTTTCTTTAATATTGTTGGGGGCTGCACTGATGCAGGCAAGTGGGGAATGTTCCAACACAATCCTGATGTGTACCTTATAGAGAGCAAACAGACATTGGGGAATCAGGGGTTTGGGGAAACTGAGGTTGTTCTCCTTGTAGCAAAGGCAATTGAGGGGAGCTGTGACAGAGGGGTTTAGAAAAGTTACACGTTATAATAATAAGCCTTACACCCATCAGCTCATTATACAAGGATTACAGGATACATTGAAGGTATGGGGAGAACTATTGAGAGAATGGGGTGATTTAACGGAGAACTTTTTATGCAGCAAATGGGATTGAGCTGGAACAGAATACTCACACATAATGTGAATATCCAGGTCCTGAATAATTGAGTAATTCTGTCAGGGTTTGGCATTACAGTTACTGAGATTACCATCTGAATGCCCACCTGTAGTAACCTGTAATACAAGTTTATAAAATCCGTCACTGTCAGATCAGGTTAGAAACTCGCACCACCCCCTCCTCCTGGCCCAGGATGACTGGACACATTACCCCTTGTGGAGGGCAGCAGTCAGTTCAAGGGGAAATCTATGTGGGTTTCTAGGAATTTCCACCTTGGGACTTCATGTGACTGAACAGGGCAGATCTTTGACACATGGGACCGAATGTTCCAGGAGTCAGTGAGATGTGGAAAGCAGGATGTGCTTCCTTTTCTTTCCTTCCATGCTGCTGCTGTGCCTCATCAATAAAACCTGGGGTGGGAAAGGCTCATGCAGCTCGATGGGCAAGTTGTCTCCATTCTGACCAATGGGCAGCAAGTTCCTCCCATAGAGTATCTCTAAAAACAGAGCAACTCTGCAGGCTTCCCACTGCCCAGTGCTCCCAGTAAACATTTAGAAGAATTGGGTGGAATCTGTTAGAAAAGGCATAACTGTTAAGTTCTAAGAGGATTGTGAAGAGAGAGAGATGCACAGGAGAAGTGGGCAACAAGTTGCCAGATGGAGTATAATTTGGGAAAATGGGAAGTTGGACATTTTGGAGGAGATAATAAAAGAAGAGTGTTATTTAAATGATGGAAACTGTAGAAAGCTGCACCACAAAGGGACCAGGGGGTAATTGTGCAGGAAACACAGAAACCAAGCAGATTCTGGGTCAGTCACAGAATCAAGGGTTCTGTTCCAGATTCGTCCAATTTAAGGCAACACCGAGACGAGTAAGGGGTTTCAGTAGCAATGGGGGAGGGGGAGACAAGCAACGTTTTACAGATTGGAATTCCTGGTGTTTGTGATTGTGTAGATGTCTGATCAGAAGGTCACCTTGGGGTTACAGATATGACAGCAATAGTGTGAAGAGTGTAGTTCTACCTCAGATATTTCCCAGTGGGAGGGAGGGGCTCAGCAGTAGGGGAAAGTAATTTGTAATAGCAACTGAAGGCGATGGGTTTAACCATTGCAATGTTTTACTGGAGAAAATTGCAGCCAATCGAGTAGTGGGAATGTGGTAAGCAGTTTGATAACAGAGTAACAGTGGAATAATGGAGAGGGAGAGCTGGGCAGTGTCAGTGTACATGTGAAACCAAACATGGTGCTTTTGGACGATGTCACCTCCGAGCAGTATGTGCGGGAGATACAGGAGGGACCAAGGAGAGATCGTTAGATTCCCTACAGTGTGGAAACAGTCCCTTCAGCCCAACATGTCCATACTGACCCTCCGAAGAGGAACCCAGCCAGTCATTTAACCCTGATTAATGCACCTAACATGACAGGCAATTTATCCTGGCCATTTCACCTGACCTGCACATCTTTGGACTGTGGGAGGAAACCGGAGCACCCGGAGGAAACCCACGCAGTCATGGGGAGAATGTACAAACTCCACACAGACAGTTGCCCAAGGCTGGAATCGAACCTAGGTCCCTGGTGCTGTGAGGCAGCAGTGCTCTCCACTGAGCCACCGTGCTGGCCAACCCTTGACGGACACCACATACAGGGATTTCAGAAAGGAAATCAGAGAGGGTATCACAGCTACAGAAGTTACCATTGTCGAGGAGGGGCTGCCTACTGAGTCAGTATGGGTGGAAATTAGGAACGGTAAGGGAGCAGTTACCTCATTAGGGGTTTACTACAGGCTCCCCCAACAGCAGCAGGGAGACTGACGAAAGCATAGATCGGCAGATTTTGGAAAAGTGCGAATGGACTAAGGTGGTTGTAATGGGTGACTTTAAATTTCCCAGTATTGATTGGAACCTCCTTCGAGCAGATGGTTTGGAAGAAGCTGTTTTTGTAAGGTGTGTTCAGGAGGGTTTCCTAACTCAGTACGTTGACAGGCCGACGAGGGGAGAAGCCATTTTGGATTTGGTGCTCGGCAATGAGCCGGGGCAGGTGTTAGATCTTGCAGTGGGAGAGCGTTTTGGTGATAGTGACCACAACTGCCTCACATTCTACATAGCTATGGAGAAGGGGAGAAGCAGGCACAATGGGAGGGTATTTAATTGGGGAAAAGGAAACTGTGATACTATCCGACGTGCATTGGGAAGCATGGACTGGGAGCAATTGTTCCTTGGAAAGGGCACTATAGACATGTGGAGACGGTTTAAGGAACAGTTGTTGCGACTGATGCACAAAAGTGTCCCTCTGAGACAGGCAAGAAGGGGTAAGGTAAAGGAAACTTGGATGACGGGAGCGGTGGAGTTCTCGTCAAAAGAAAGAAGGCCACTTACGTAAGGTGGAGGAAGCAAGGGTCTTTCTCAACTCTAGAGGATGACAGGCAGGCGAGGAAGGAGCTCAAAAATGGTCTGAGGAGAGCCAGGAGGGGGCACGAGAAAGGCTTGGCAGGAAGCGTTAAGGAGAATACAAAGACATTTTACACGTATGTGAGGAGTAAGAGAATGATCAAAGAAAGAGTAGGCCCGATCAGGGATAGGAAAGGGAACTTGCGTATAGAGTCTGAGGAGGTAAGGGAAGCCTTAAATGAGTTTTCTGCTTCCGTCTTTACTAAAGAAAAGGGCCTTGTAGTGAATGAAACCATTGAGGAGCAGGTAAGCATGCTGGAACAGATAGAGATTGAGGAAGCTGATGTACTGAAAATTCTGAAACATGAAGATTGACAAGTCTCCAGGGCCAGACCAGATTTGTCCTCGGCTGCTCTGGGGAGTGAGAAATTTGGTTGCTTCGCCACTTGCGAAGATCTTTGCATCCTCGCTCATCTTGGATCCATACCTGAGGACTGGAAAGATGCAAATGTAATTCCTCCCTTCAAGAAAGAAAATAGGGAAATCCCTGGCAATTACAGACCAGTCAGTCTCACGTCTGTCGTCTGCAAGGAGTTAGAAAGGATTCTGAGGGATAGGATTTATGACCATCTGGAAGAGCGTGGTTTGATTAAATGCAGTCAGCACGGCTTTGTGAGGGGCAGGTCATGCCTCACAAACCTTATTGAGTTCTTTGAGGATATTACTAGACAAGTTGATGAGGGTCGAACTGTGAATGTGGTGTATCTGGACTTCAGCAAGGCATTTAATAAAGTTCCCTATGGTAGGCTCGTTCAGAAGGTCAGGAGGAATGGGATACAGGGAGACTTAGCTGTCTGGATACAGAATTACCTGTTGGACAGAAGACAGCGAGTGGGAGTAGAAGTAAAATATTCTCCCTGGAAGTCAGTGGTGAGTGGTGTTCCACAGGGCTCTGTTGTTGGGCCTACACACTTTGCAATTTTTGTTAATGACTTGGATGAGGAGATTGAAGGATGGGCTAGCAAGTTTGCAGATGACACAAAGGTTGGAGGTATCGTTTACAGTATAGAGAGCTATTGTAGGCTGCAGCGGGACATTGACCGGATGCAGAGATGGGCTGAGAAGTGGCAGATGGAGTTCAACCTGGATAAAAGCGATGTGATGCATTTTGGAAGGTCGAATTTGAAAGCTGAGTACAGGATTAAAGACCAGATTCTTGGCAGTGTGGAGGAACAGCGGGATCTTGGTGCGCAGGTACATAGATGCCTGAAAATGGCCACCCAACTGGATAGGGTTGTTAAGAAAGCATATGGTGTTTTGGCTTTCATTAACAGAGGGATGGAGTTTAAGAGTCGTGAGATCTTGTTGCAGCTCTATAAAACTTTGGTCAGACCGCACTTGGAATACTGCGACCTGTTCTGGTCACCCTGTTTTAAGAAAGATGTGGATGCTTTGGAGAGGGTTCAGAGGAGGTTTACCAGGATGCTGCCTGGAATGGAGGGCTTATCTTACAAAGAGAGGTTGACTGATCTCGGACTTCGTTTCATTGGAAAAAAGAAGGAAGAGATGGGACCTAATTGGGGTGTACAAGATAATGAGAGGCATAGATAGAGTTGATAGCCAGAGTCTTTTTCCCAAGGCAGAAATTGTTAACACAAGGGGTCATAGTTTTAAGCTGTTTGGTGGAAAGGAGAGAGGGGATGTCAGAGGCGGGTTCCTTATGCAGACAGCTGTGAGAGCATGGAATCCGTTGCCAGCTGTAGTTGTGGAAGCCGGTCAGTGGGGATATTTAAGAGGCTGCTGGACGTGCATATGGTCACAGAAATTTGAAAGTTCGTTCATTCGGTTTACCTTACATGAGGTCCGTACAGATTGGTTTTAGGGTTGAATTCTGAAGCTTGCTCTGTTCAAGGGATTGAACCCTCTGCTACAAAGGGGGGACAGTTACCTCTCTCTGTCCTCCCTCTCTCTGCCCCCTTTCTCTGTCCCTCTTTCTCTCAGTCCCACTCTCTCTCTGTCCCCCCACTCTCTGTCCCCACTCTCTCTCTGTCCCCCCACTCTCTGTCCCCACTCTCTCTCTGTCCCTCTTTCTCTGTCCCCACTCTCTCTCTGTCCCCCCACTCTCTGTCCCCACTCTCTCTCTGTCCCCCCACTCTCTGTCCCCACTCTCTCTCTGTCCCCCTCTCTCTGTTCCCCCTCTCGCTGTCTCCCCTCTCTCTATCTCCCCCTCTCTGTGCCCCCCTCTCTCTATCCACCCCCTCTCTGTCACCCTCTCTCTGTCCCCCTCTCTCTGCTACCCTGTCTCTGTCCCCTTCTCTCTGCCCCCTTCTCTCTGTTCGCCCCTCTCTGTCCTCTCTTTCTCTCCCCTTCTTTCTCTGGCCCCTTCTCTGTCCCATTCTCTCTCGGACCACCATCTCTCTGTCCCCCCTCTCTCTGTCACCACTCTCTCCGTCCCCCCCTCTCTCTGTCCCCACTCTCTCTGATCCCCCTCTCTCTGTCCCCCCCCTCTGTCCCCACTCTCTCTGATCCCCCCTCTCTGTCCCTCTCTATATGTCTCTTTTTCTCTGTCCCTTTCACTCTGCCCCCTCTCTTTGTCCCCCTCTTTCTGACACCTTCTCTCTGTCCCCTTCACTCTGTCCCCTACTCTCTGTCACCCCTCTCTCTCCCTGCTCTCTCTGTACCCGCTCTGTGTTCCTCCTCCTCTCTCTACCCCGTCTCCGTGCCCCCTTTCTCTACCCCCTCTCTCTATCCCCACTCTCCCTGAATCCCTCTCTCTGACCCCTTTAACCCCCTGTCTCTGTTCCCCCTCTCTGTGTCCCCTCTCCAGTCTCTGCTCGCTCTGTCACGCACTTTCTGGGGCCAATCTCTCTGTTCCCCTCTTACTGTCCCACTCTTACTGTCGCCCTCTCTCTGTCCCCCTCTCTCTGTCCCCCCCTCTCTGTCCCCCTCTCTCTGTCCCCCTCTCTCTGTCACCCCTCTCTCTCTGTCCCTCTCTCTCTGTTACCGCTCTCTCTGTCCCCTCTCTCTGTCACCCCTCTCTCTGTCCCCCTCTCTGTCCCCCTCTCTCTCTGTCACCCCCTCTCGGTCACCCCTCTCTCTGTCCCCCTCTCTCTCTGTCCCCCCTCTCTCTGTCCCCCTCTCTCTGTCCCCCCTCTCTCTGTCTCCCTCTCTCTGTCCCCCTTTCTCTGTCTCCCTCTCTCTGTCTCTCCTCACTCTGACCCACGTCCCTCTTTCTCTGTCGTATCTCTCTGTCCACCCTCTCTCTGTCCCCCCTGACCCCTTCTCTCTGTCCCCCCTTTGTCCCCCTTCTCACTGTCCCCCCCCTCTGTCCGCCCTCACTCTCTGTGCCCCCCTCTCTATCTCCCCCCTCTCTGTCCCCTCCTCTCGGTCCCTCTCTCTCTGAAGCCTCTCTCTGTTCACCCTCTCTCCCTGTCCCCCCATCTCTGTCCCCCTCTCTCTGTGCCCCTCGCTCTGACCGCCCTCTCTCCCTGTCCCCCCATTTCTGTCCCCATCTCTCTGTCCCCCTCTCTCTGTCCGCCCTCTCTCCCTGTCCCCTCTCTCTGTCCCCCTCACTCTGTCCCTCTCTCTGTACCCCCTCCTGTCCACCCTCTCTCCCTAAACCCATCTCTCTGTCCCCCTCTCTCTGTTCCCCTTCTCTGTGCCTCCCTTCTATTTCCCGCTCGCTCTGTCCACCTCTGTCTGTCCCCACTCTCTCTGTCCCCCTTTTACTGTCCCCCTCTCTCTATCCCCCTCTCTCTGCTCCCCTCTCTCTGTCTGCCCTCTCTCTGTCCCCCCACTCGGTCCTCCCTCTGTCCTCCTCTCTCTGTCCGCCCTCTCCCTCCCTCTGTCTCCTCTCTCTGACCCCACGCTCTGTTCCCCCCCTCTCTGTTTCCCACTCTCTCTGTCCCCCCATGTCTCTGTCCCCCCTCTCTCTGTCCCACCCTCTCTGTAAATCCTCTCTTTGACCCCCTCACTGTTCCCTTCTCTCTATACCCCCTCTGTCTGCCCTCTCTCTGTACCCCCTCGCTCTGTCTCCCTGATCTCTGTCCCCCCTTCTCTCTGTCCGCCTTCCTCTTTGTTCCGCCTCTCTCTGTTCCCCCCCTCTCACTGTCCCCCTCTCCCTGAACCCCTCTCGCTGCCTCCCTATGACCCATCTCTCAGTCCCCTGTCTATCTGTCTCCCATCTCTGTCTCCCACGCTGTGCCCCTCTCTCAGTGCCCCTCTCTCTGTTCCCCCCTCTCTCTGGTCCCCCTCTCTCTGTCCTCTTCTTACTGTCCCTCTCTCTCTATCCCCACTCTCTTTGCCCCCCTCTTACTGTCCCCCTCTCTCTGTCCCCCTCTCTCTGCCCCCTCTCTCTGTCCCCCTCTCTCTGACCCCCTCTCTCTGCCCCCTCTCTCTGTCCCACACTCTCTGCCCCCACTCCGATCCCATCTCTCTGTCCCCACGACTCTCTGACACCCTCTCTGTCCCCCACTCTCTGTCCCCTACTCTCTGCCCTCCACTCCGATCACCTCTCTCTGTCCCCACGTCTCTCTGTCCCCCCTCTCTCTATCCCCACGCCACTCTGTCCCCAATCTCTCTGTCCCCCACCTCTGTCCGCCCTCTCCACCCCTCTCTCTGTCCCCCTCTCTCTGTCCACCTCTTTCTGTCCCCCTCTCTCTGTACCCCCTTTCTGACCCCCCTCTCTCCTTACCACCTCTCTCTGTCCCCCATGTCTCTGTACCACCTCTATTTCCCCCCGTGTCCCCCGCTCTGTTTTCCATCTCTCTTAACCACTCTCTGTCCCCCTCTCTCTCTCACCCACTCTCTGTCCCCCACTCTCTGCCCTCCACTCCGATATCCCCATCCCCTCTCTCCGTCCCGTCTCTCAATCCCCCTCTTTCTGTCCCCCTCTCTCTGCCTCCCTTTCTCTGTCCCCCTCTCTCTGTCCCGGCTCTTTCTGACCCCTCTCTCTGTCCCCCCTCTCTCTGTCTCCCTCTCTCTGTCTCTCCTCACTCTGCCCCCCACGTCCCTCTCTCTGTCGTCCCTCTCTGTCCACCCTCTCTCTGTCCCCCGACACCTCCTCTCTGTCCCCCCTTTGTCCCCTTCTCACTGTCCCCCCCTCTCTGTCCGCCTTCACTCTCTGTGCCCCCCTTGCTATCTCCCCCCTCTCTGTCCCCTCCTCTCGGTCTCTCTCTCTCTGTAGCCTCTCTCTGTCCACCCTCTCTCCCTGCCCCCCATCTCTCTCCCACTCTCTCTGTCCCCCACCTCTGTCCGCCCTCTCCGTCCCCTCTCTCTGTTCCCCTCTCTCTGTCCACCTCTTTCTGTCTCCCTCTCTCTATCCCCCTCTCTTTGTCCCCCCTCTCTCTCTGTCCACTTCTCTGTGACCCCATCTCTCTGTCGTCCTCTCTCTATCCCCCTCTCTCTGTCCCCCTTGCGCTGTCCCCCTCTTTCTGTCCCTTCTCTTTGTCCCCCCTCTCTCTGTCCTCCTCTCTGTGACCCCATCCCTCTGTCCCCCTCTCTCTGTCCCCCCTCTCTGACCACCCTCTCTCCTTACCACCTCTCCCGGTCCCCCATGTCTCTGTACCTCCTCTATTTCCCCCCGTGTACCCCGCTCTGTTTTCCATCTCTCTTAACCACTCTCTGTCCCCCTCTCTCTGTCCCCCTCTCTCTGTCCCCACTCTCTGTCCCCACTCTCTGCCACCCACTCTCTGTCCCACACTCTGATCCCCCCATCCCCTCACTCTGTCCCCACGTCTCTCAGTCCCCCTCTTTCTGTCCCCCTCTCTCTGTCTCCCTTTCTCTGTCCCCCTCTCTCTGTTCCCCCTCTCTCTGTCCCCACTCTCTCTGTCCCCCCTATCTCTGTCCCCACTCTCTCTGTCCCCACTCTCTCTGTCCCCACTCTCTCTGTCTCCCTCTCTCTGTCTCTCCTCACTCTGCCCTCCATGTCCCTCTCTCTCTCTGTCGTCCCTCTCTGTCCACCCTCTCTCTGTCCCCCGACCCCTTCTCTATGTCCCCCTTTGTCCCCTCTCACTGTCCCCCCCTCTCTGTCTGCCCTCTCTCCCTGTCCCCCCCATTTCTGTCCCCCTCTCTCTGTCCCCCCTCTCTCTGTCCGCCCTCTCTCCCTGTCCCCTCTCTCTGTCCCCCTCACTCTGTCCCTCTCTCTGTACCCCCTCCTGTCCACCCTCTCTCCCTAAACCCATCTCTCTGTCCCCCTCTCTCTGTTCCCCTTCTCTGTGCCTCCCTTCTATCTCCCGCTCGCTCTGTCCACCTCTGTCTGTCCCCACTCTCTCTGTCCCCCTTTTACTGTCCCCCTCTCTCTATCCCCCTCTCTCTATCCCCCTCTCTCTGTTCCCCTCTCTCTGTCTCCCCTCGCTCTGGCCCCCCTCTCAGTCCTCCCTCTCTGTCCTCCTCCCTCTGTCCGCCCTCTCCCTCCCTCTGTCTCCTCTCTCTGACCCCACGCTCTGTCCCACCTTCTCTGTCCCCCATCTCTGTCCCCCCTCTCTCTGTCCCACCCTCTCTGTCCATCCTCTCTTTGTCCCCCCTCACTGTTCCCTTCTCTCTGTCCCCCCCCC
>NW_026867806.1:1322017-1415110 GCF_020745735.1 Hemiscyllium ocellatum
TTGGGGGGAGAGGGAGAGAGGGTGAACAGAGAGAGGCTTCAGAGAGAGAGGGACCGAGAGGAGGGGACAGAGAGCGGGGAGATAGAGAGGGGGGCACAGAGAGTGAGGGCAGACAGAGAGGGGGGGACAGTCAGAAGGGGTCGGGGGGACAGAGAGAGGGTGGACAGAGAGATACGACAGAGAGAGAGGGACGTGGGGGCAGAGTGAGAAGAGACAGAGAGAGGGAGACAGAGAGAGTGGGACAGAGAGAAGGGGACAGAGAGAGGGTGACGGAGAGACGTGGGGACACAGATAGGGGGACAGAGAGAGTGGGGACAGAGAGTGGTTAAGAGAGATGGAAAACAGAGCGGGGGACACGGGGGGAAATAGAGGTGTTACAGAGACATGGGGGACAGAGAGAGGTGGTAAGGAGAGAGGGGCTTCAGAGAGGGGGGAAAGAGAGGGGGTCAGAGAGATGGGGACAGCGTGAGGGGGACAGAGAGAGGGGATAGAGAGAGGTGGACAGAGAGATGGGGTCACAGAGAGAGAGGGGGGACAGAGAGAGGGGTGACAGAGAGAGGGGTGACCGAGAGGGGGCGACAGAGAGGGGGCGACAGAGAGAGAGGGGGACAGAGAGGGGCACAGAGAGAGGGGGACAGAGAGAGGAGTGACAGAGAGAGGGGTGACAGAGAGAGGGCGACAGAGAGAGGGCGACAGTAAGAGGGGGACAGTAAGAGGGGACAGAGAGATTGGCCCCAGAAAGAGCGCGACAGAGCGAGCGGAGACTGGAGAGGGACACAGAGAGGGGGAACAGAGACAGGGGGTCAGAGAGACGGGGTTAAAGGGGTCAGAGAGAGGGATTCAGGGAGAGTGGGGATAGACAGAGGAGGTAGAGAAAGGGGGGCACGGAGACGGGGTAGAGAGAGGAGGAGGAACATAGAGCGGGTACAGAGAGAGCAGGGACAGAGAGGAGTGACAGAGAGAGGGGGCAGAGTGAAGGGGACAGAGAAAAAGAGACATATAGAGAGGGACAGAGAGAGGGGAATCAGAGAGAGTGGGGACAGAGAGGGGGGACAGAGAGAGGGGGATCAGAGAGAGTGGGGACAGAGAGGGGGGACAGAGAGAGGGGGATCAGAGAGAGTGGGGACAGAGAGGGGGGACAGAGAGAGGGGGATCAGAGAGAGTGGGGACAGAGAGTGAGGGGACAGAGAGAGAGGGGACAGAGAGAGGGGGATCAGAGAGAATGGGGACAGAGAGTGAGGGGACAGAGAGAGGGGGATCAGAGAGAGTGGGGACAGAGAGGGGGGACAGAGAGAGGGGGATCAGAGAGAGTGGGGACAGAGAAAGAGGGACAGAGAAAGGGGGTAGAGAGAGGGAGGACAGAGAGAGGTAACTGTCCCCCCTTTGTAGCAGAGGGGTTCAATCCCTTGAACAGAGCAAGCTTGAGAATTCAACACTAAAACCAATCTGTACGGACCCGCTGGAGACCTGAAACATCAATACAGAGATTGCTGAAGAAGCTCAGCATGTCCGGCAGCATCTCTGATGGGAGAGGGAGAAAGAGACAGACAGAGTTCACCTTTCAATCCAGTGATTTCTGCGGGAAAGCTCCTTCAGAACAGACCGTTTTGAGGAAGGGTCACTTGAAATGTGAATTGTTCCTCTCTCTCCTCACCGTTGTTACTGAATATCCCCAGCCATCTGTTTGCTTGAGAATTTGATCTGACCTGATCCAAGCGTCACTGAGTCATTCAGTCTGTGCTCAATGCCCGGAGGCTGCTTCTGCTGAAAGTTGACAAACAGGTTTAAAGCTTTATAAGGTGTTGTATTCGGAGGGCGGGCTACATGGGAGAACAGATACAGAACACAGGCACTTCACAAAGATCCTTATCAATGTAACTTTGTGATGTTAATTCAGAAGGAACAGCTCAGAGCTAACATTTCAGTTAATCAGCCAAGGGGAGTGTATATGTCATGGCAAAGACTTGTTGTACAGACTGTACAGAAGGAACTTTAGTGACTGTGTTTGTACATAAAGTTTCTTTGTGAATAAAGACTGTTTTTGAAATTGATTTAAGTATTTTTTCGAGGGGGATCAAGCATCTTTGCTGGTGGGGGCATTGCCCTTATCTATAATCTTTCTTAAATAAACACGAGACAAGTTAGATACTCCCCGGGTATACGCATCAAACGGACATTGATGGGGAGGAGATGGTGGGATTGTCAGGGGGGCTCAGTGTTGCCTCACCCCACCCGGGTTCGATTCCAGCCTCGGGCGACTGTCTGTGTGGAGTTGGCACATTCTCCCCGTGTCAGCCTCCGGGTGCTTCAGTTCCGGCCCACTGTCCAAAGATGTGCAGGCTAGGTGGATTAGCCAGAGGGAATGATGGGATACAGGGATTGGGGTGGGGGGGTGGGGGGGGGGAATGGGATGCTCTGCCGAGGGACAGTGTGAGCCTGATAGGCCGAATGGCCTGCTTCCCCATCTTAGAGAATCTATGATCAATCCAGAGACCGAAATAATGTTCTGGGCCCTGGGCTCCAATCTTGGGGGAGGCTGTGGCTCACCACAGTGAGAACAGGTTTGGGGATGGACACCATCCAAGGGGGTAACAGGTTTGTTTTCTGAGGAGTTGAGGGCATGAATGTTCTGTCGAGGGGCTTTGGGGATGAACTTACTGAGGGGATGGTTTCTAAGGTATTGAGGGAGCACTATCTGTCAGTACAGGGTGCAGATGGTCGCAAGGTACAGATACACTTCACAGAACATAGAACATAGAACAGTCCAGCACAGAACAGGCCATTCAGCCCAAGATGTTGTGCCGACCACTGATCCTCATGTAAGGTAAACCGAATGAACGAACTTTCAAATTTCTGTGACCATATGCACGTCCAGCAGCCTCTTAAATATCCCCACTGACCTGCTTCCACAACTACAGCTGGCAACGGATTCCATGCTCTCACAGCTCTCTGCATAAGGAACCCGCCTCTGACATCCCCTCTCTCCTTTCCGCCAAACAGCTTAAAACTATGACCCCTTGTGTTAACAATTTCTGCCTGGGAAAAAGACTCTGGCTATCAACTCTATCTATGCCTCTCATTATCTTGTACACCTCAATTAGGTCCCATCTCTTCCTTCTTTTTTCCAATGAAAAGAAGTCCGAGATCAGTCAACCTCTCTTCGTAAGATAAGCCCTCCATTCCAGGCAGCATGCTGGTAAATCTCCTCTGAACCCTCTCCAAAGCATCCACATCTTTCTTAAAACAGGGTGACCAGAACTGGACGCAGTATTCCAAATGCGGTCTGACCAAAGTTTTATAGAGCTGCAATAAGATCTCACGGTTCTTAAACTCAATCCCCCTGTTAATGAAAGCCAAAACACCATATGCTTTCTTAACAACCCTGTCCTCTTGGGTAGCCATTTTAAGGGATCTATGTACCTGCACACCAACATCCTTCTGTTCCTCCACACTGCCAAGGATCCTATCCTTAATCCTGTACTCAGCTTTCAAATTTGACCTTCCAACATGCATCACCTCGCATTTATCCAGGTTGAACTCCATCTGCCACCTCTCAGCCCATCTCTGCATCCTGTCAATGTCTCGCTGCAGCCTACAATGGCTCTCTATACTGTAAACGATACCTCCAACCTTTGTGTCATCTGCAAACTTGCTAGCCTATCCTTCAATCTCCTCATCCAAGTCATTAACAAAAATTGCAAAGAGTGTAGGCCCAACAACAGAGCCCTGTGGAACACCACTCACCACAGACTTCCAGGGAGAATATTTTACTTCTACTCCCACTCGCTGTCTTCTGTCCAACAGGTAATTCTGTATCCAGACAGCTAAGTCTCCCTGTATCCCATTCCTCCTGACCTTCTGAACGAGCCTACCATAGGGAACTTTATTAAATGCCTTGCTGAAGTCCAGATACACCACATTCACAGTTCGACCCTCATCAACTTGTCTAGTAACATCCCCAAAGAACTCAATAAGGTTTGTGAGGCATGACCTGCCCCTCACAAAGCCGTGCTGACTGCATTTAATCAAACCACGCTCTTCCAGATGGTCATAAATCCTATCCCTCAGAATCCTTTCTAACTCCTTGCAGACAACAGACGTGAGACTGACTGGTCTGTAATTGCCAGGGATTTCCCTATTTCCTTTCTTGAAGGGAGGAATTACATTTGCCTCTCTCCAGTCCTCAGGTATGGATCCAAGATGAGCAAGGATGCAAAGATCTTCGCAAGTGGCGAAGCAACCAAATTTCTCACTCCCCAGAGCAGCCGAGGACAAATCTGGTCTGGCCCTGGTGACTTGTCAATCTTCATGTTTGTCAGAATTTTCAGCACATCAGCTTCCTCAATCTCTATCTGTTCCAGCATGCTTACCTGCTCCTCAATGGTTTCATTCACTACAAGGCCCTTTTCTTTAGTAAAGACGGAAGCAGAAAACTCATTTAGGGCTTCCCTTACCTCCTCAGACTCTATACGCAAGTTCCCTTTCCTATCCCTGATCGGGCCTACTCTTTCTTTGATCATTCTCTTACTCCTCACATACGTGTAAAATGTCTTTGTATTCTCCTTAACACTTCCTGCCAAGCCTTTCTCGTGCCCCCTCCTGGCTCTCCTCAGACCATTTTTGAGCTCCTTCCTCGCCTGCCTGTCATCCTCTAGAGTTGAGAAAGACCCTAGCTTCCTCCACCTTACGTAAGCTGGCTTCTTTCTTTTGACGAGAAGCTCCACCGCTCCTGTCATCCAAGGTTCCTTTACCTTACCCCTTCTTGCCTGTCTCAGAGGGACACTTTTGTGCATCAGTCGCAACAACTGTTCCTTAAACAGTCTCCACATGTCTATAGTGCCCTTTCCAAGGAACAATTGCTCCCAGTCCATGCTTCCCAATGCACGTCGGATAGTATCACAGTTTCCTTTTCCCCAATTAAATACCCTCCCATTGTGCCTGCTTCTCTCCTTGTCCATGGCTATGTAGAATGTGAGGCAGTTGTGGTCACTATCACCAAAATGCTCTCCCACTGCAAGATCTAACACCTGCCCCGGCTCATTGCCGATCACCAAATCCAAAATGGCTTCTCCCCTCGTCGGCCTGTCAACGTACTGAGTTAGGAAACCCTCCTGAACACACCTTACAAAAACAGCTTCTTCCAAACCATCTGCTCGAAGGAGGTTCCAATCAATACTGGGAAATTTAAAGTCACCCATTACAACCACCTTAGTCCATTCGCACTTTTCCAAAATCTGCCGATCTATGCTTTCGTCAGGCTCCCTGCTGCTGTTGGGGGAGCCTGTAGTAAACCCCTAATGAGGTAACTGCTCCCTTACCGTTCCTAATTTCCACCCATACTGACTCAGTAGGCAGCCCCTCCTCGACAATGGTAACTTCTGTAGCTGTGATACCCTCTCTGATTTCCTTTCTGAAATCCCTGTATGTGGTGTCCCTCAAGGGTTGGCCAGCACGGTGGCTCAGTGGAGAGCACTGCTGCCTCACAGCACCAGGGACCTAGGTTCGATTCCAGCCTTGGGCAACTGTCTGTGTGGAGTTTGTACATTCTCCCCATGACTGCGTGGGTTTCCTCCGGGTGCTCCGGTTTCCTCCCACAGTCCAAAGATGTGCAGGTCAGGTGAAATGGCCAGGATAAATTGCCTGTCATGTTAGGTGCATTAATCAGGGTTAAATGACTGGCTGGGTTCCTCTTCGGAGGGTCAGTATGGACATGTTGGGCTGAAGGGACTGTTTCCACACTGTAGGGAATCTAACGATCTATCCTTGGTCCCTCCTGTATCTCCCGCACATACTGCTCGGAGGTGACATCGTCCAAAAGCACCATGTTTGGTTTCACATGTACACTGACACTGCCCAGCTCTCCCTCTCCATTATTCCACTGTTACTCTGTTATCAAACTGCTTACCACATTCCCACTACTCGATTGGCTGCAATTTTCTCCAGTAAAACATTGCAATGGTTAAACCCATCGCCTTCAGTTGCTATTACAAATTACTTTCCCCTACTGCTGAGCCCCTCCCTCCCACTGGGAAATATCTGAGGTAGAACTACACTCTTCACAATATTGCTGTCATATCTGACCCCAAGGTGACCTTCTGATCAGACATCTACACAATCACAAGCACCAGGAATTCTAATCTGTAAAACGTTGCTTGTCTCCCCCTCACCCCAGCTCCATTGCTACTGAAACCCCTTACTCGTCTCGGTGTTGCCTTAAATTGGACGAATCTGGAACAGAACCCTCGATTCTGTGACTGACCCAGAATCTGCTTGGTTTCTGTGTTTCCTGCACAATTACCCCCTGGTCCCTTTGTGGTGCAGCTTTCTACAGTTTCCATCATTTAAATAACACTCTTCTTTTATTATCTCCTCCAAAATGTCCAACTTCCCAAATTATTAATTTTCCCAAATTATACTCCATCTGGCAACTTGTTGCCCACTTCTCCTGGGCATCTCTCTCTCTTCACAATCCTCTTAGAACTTAACAGTTATGCTTTTTCTAACAGATTCCACCCAATTCTTCTAAACGTTTACTGGGAGCACTGGGCAGTGGGAAGCCTGCAGAGTTGCTCTGTTTTTAGAGATACTCTATGGGACGAGCTTGCTGCCCATTGGTCAGTATGGAGACAACTTGCCCATCGAGCTGCATGAGCCTTTCCCACCCCAGGTTTTATTGATGAGGCACAGCAGCAGCATGGAAGGAAAGAAAAGGAAGCCAATCCTGCTCTCCACATCTCACTGACTCCTGGAACATTCGGTCCCATGTGTCAAAGATCTGCCCTGTTCAGTCGCATGAAGGCCCAAGGTGGAAACTCCTAGAAACCCACATAGATTTCCCCTGAACTGACTGCTGACCTCCACAAGGGGTAATGTGTCCAGTCATCCTGGGCCAGGAGGAGGGGATGGTGCGAGTTTCTAACCTGAACTGACAGTGACGGATTTTATAAACTTGTATTACAGGATATTACAGGTGGGCATTCAGATGGTAATCTCAGTAACTGTAATGCCAAACCCTGAAAGAATTACTCAATTATTCAGGACCTGGATATTCACATTATGTGTGAGTATTCTGTTCCAGCTCAATCCCATTTGCTGCATAAAAAGTTCTCCGTTAAATCACCCCATTCTCTCAATAGTTCTCCCCATACCTTCAATGTATCCTGTAATCCTTGTATAATGAGCTGATGGGTGTAAGGCTTATTATTATGACGTGTAACTTTTCTAAACCCCTCTGTCACAGCTCCCTCAATTGCCTTTGCTACAAGGAGAACAACCTCAGTTTCCCCAAACCCCTGATTCCCCAATATCTGTTTGCTCTCTATAAGGCCCACATCAGGATTGTGTTGGAACATTCCCCACTTGCCTGCATCAGTGCAGCCCCCAACAATATTAAAGAAAGTGAACATCCTCCAGGACAAGGCACTGTGCCTGAGTGGTGTCCCATCCCCCACCTTCAGCATTCCCTCTCCCCACCCCCGGGGTACAGTGGCATCGCTGTGTAAAAGGGAAAGGCAGCATTGTCCTCCCAGACCATAGGGCTGCTCTCTCATTAGGGAGAGATGGCTGGTGGTGGGTTTAACCTGAAGGTTACCACAGCCCAGGCAAGGGGAGAGGTTAGAAAGGAGAGTCCATCTATTGTAGATGGATATTCTCCATGTATCAAAAACACCAATATCAAAAAAATGAATAGTGTAAAAAAAATGCAAAACAAACTACTAAAATCCCCCATTCCTTGAACCATCCTGGTAAATCTCCTGTCCCCCCTCTCTCAGGGACCCTGCCATCTTCCCCATTGTGTGGGCGACCCCTGGTTTGCACAGACCCAGCTGCTCTGTGTTCCTGTGGGTGATGGCATCATCGAGCAACAGTCGCACTAAACCTCACTGTCTGTCAGGGTGGGAGACACAGACATCCCAATAGCATTTCAGATGTATTTAGGTGCACGCTTGCGATGCCAAGGCAGATAACGCGATGGACCGTGTATTGGAAAATGGATTAGGATAGTTCGGTGGTAGTTTTCTTTACTGAAATAGACTCAACAGCCCACAAAGCCTTTATCTGTGCCACAAACCTTTAAACACTTAATATAGGGTTATGACAGTCCACATTTGAAACCAGGTCAGAAAAGGTGATATTAGAATAGATGACAATGTGTTTGGGAGGAAACTCAGACGGAGGGGTTTAGGAGGAAGCTCTGGAGCTCGGTGCAGGAATCTGAAAGGGCCGTTATCAAGTGAGAAATAAAAATGGGGAATCCTGAGGGCTGGAATCAAAGGATGGCAGATGTAGCAGAGCTTGGAGAGACTGGAGGGGATTAGAGTTAGGCAAGGTTCTGAGGGGAGAGAGGAATGATTAGAGATAAGGAAGAGTTGTGAGGCTGGGTGAGGTGACAGTGATAGGGAGAGATGTGAAGAGGGTGGAATGTAGAGAAAGCAAGAATTTGAGTCGTAATGTTATATAGCACGGAAACAGACCCTGCGGTCCAACCAGTCCATCTCAACCATAATTCCAAACTGATTTAATCTCATCTGCCTCCCCTTGGTCCACAAGTATCCAAACATTTCCTATTAGGTACCTGTCCAAATGAGTTTCTTGTATAATCCCTATGGTGTGGAAACTTGCCATTTAGAATCAGAGTCATTGATATTTCCAGCACAGAAACAGACCCTTCGGTCCAACCCATCCATGCTGACCAGATATCCCAACCCAATCTCGTCCCAGCTGCCAGCACCCGACCCATATCCTCCCAAACCCTTCCTATTCATATACCCATCCAAATGCCTCTTTAATGTTGCAATTGTACCATCCTCCACCACATCCTCTGGCAGCTCATTCCATACATACACCACCCTCTGCGTGAAAAAGTTGCCCCTTCAGTCTCTTTTATATCTTTACCCTGTCACCCTAAACCTATGCCCTCTAGTTCTGGACTAGTTGCTGGAAGACTGGGGCCCTTATTTGAGAAAGGTGGTAAGGAAAAGATGGCAAACTATAGACCAGTGAGCCTGAAGTCAGTAGAAGGCAAGTTGTTGGAAGGGATTATAAGGGGCAGGATGTAGATGTAATTGGAAAGACAAGAATGATTGGGGATAGTCAGCATGGCTTTGTGCCTGGAAATCACTAACTTGGAATTCAGAAAGACGTTCAGCAAGGGTCCACATAACAGACGGGTTAGCAAGTTCATCACCATAGAATACAAGGGGATGGGGAGATTTGGATACAAAATTGGCTGGAAGGACATAGAGTCAGAGAGATATACACCACGGAAACAGACCCTTCGGCCCAACCCGTCCATGCCGACCAGATATTCCAACCCATTCTAGTCCCACATGCCAGCACGTGGCCAATATCCCTCTAAACCCTTCCTATTCATATTCCCATCTCCAGATGAACCTCGATTATGTGAACGAGTTGGGTGGGCACTATTTCATTCGGATAATCAATGATTCAGTGAATCAATTAAATGACTTTCCTCTGGGTCTCTGAGTTTTTAAAGTCTGCCCCCCATTCAGGAGACTGCAGCAGCACACAGCACGATCGCCCACACACATACCACCCCCAACCTGACCCTCACCACCGTCCAACACCGCCCCCAGCCTGACCCTCACCGCTGACCACACACCGCCCCCAGCCTGACCCTCACCACCATCCACACACCGCCACCAGCCAGACCCTCACTGCCGCCCACACACCGCCCCCAGCCTGACTCTCACTGCTGCCCATACACCACCCCCAGCCTGACCCTCACTACCACCCACACACCGCCCCCAGCCTGACCCTCACTGCTGCCCATACACCACCCCCAGCCTCACCCTCACCGCTGCCCACACACCGCCCCCAGCCTGACCCTCACCACCATCCACACACCGCCCCCAGCCAGACCCTCACTGCCTGCCACACACTGCACCCAGCCTGACCCTCAATGCCAACCACACACCGCACCCAGCCTGACCCTCACTGCGTCACACGCACCGCCGCCAGCCTGAACCTCACTGCCGCCCACACATCGCTCCCAGCCTGACCCTCACTACCACCCACACACCGCCCCCAGCCTGACCCACACCGCCGTCCACACACCGCCCCCAGCCTGACTCTCACTGCCACCCACACACCGCACCCAGCCTGACCCTCACTGCCACCCACTCACCGCCCCCACCCTGACCCTAACTACCACCCACACACCGCCCCCAGCCTGACCCTCACTGCCACCGACACACCACCCCGAGCCTGACCCTCACTACCACCCACACATCGCACACAGCCTGACCCTCACTACCACCCACACACCGCCCCCAGCCTGACCCTCACTGCCACCCACACACCGCCTCCAGCCTGACCCTCACCTCCAAACACACACCGCCCCCAGCCTGACCCTCACAGCCACCCACACACCGCCCCAGCCTGACCCACCATACCACCCACACACTGCCCCCAGCCTGACCCTCACTACCACCCACACACCGCACCCAGCCTAACCCTCACTACCAGCCACACACCGCACCCAGCCTGTCCCTCACCTCCACAACACAGCGCACCCAGCCTGACCCTCACTGCCACCCACACACTGCCCCCAGCACTACTATCCACACACCGCCCCCAGCCTGACCCTCACTGCCACCCACACACTGCCCCCAGCCTGACCCTCACAACCGCCCACACACCGCACCCAGCCTGACCCTCACCTCCACCCACACACCGCCCCCAGCCTGACCCTCACTACCACCCACACACCGCACTCAGCCTGACCCTCACTACCACCCACCCACCGCCCCCAGCCTACCCTCACTGCCACCCACCCACCGCCCACAGCCTGACCCTCACTGCCGCCCACACACCGCCCCCAGACTGACCATCACTACCACACACACCGCCCCCAGACTGACCATCACTACCACACACACCGCCCCCAGCATGACCCTCACTACCACACACACACCGCCCCCAGCCTGACCCTCACTACCACCCACCCATTTCCCCCAGCCTGACCCTCACTGCCACCCACACACCGCACCCAGCCTCACCCTCGCTATCAACCACACACCACCCCCAGCCTGATCCTCACTACCAACTACACAATGCCCCCAGCCTGACCCTCACTGCCACCCACACACTGCCCCCAGCCTGAACCTCACCTCTACCCATACACCGCCCCCAGCCTGACCATCACTGCCACCCACACACTGCCCTCAGCCTGACCCTTACCTCCACCCACACACCGCCACCAGCCTGACCCGGACTACCACCCACACACTGCCCCCCAGCCTGAACCTCACTGCCACCAACACACCTCCCCCAGCCTGACCCTCACTACCACCCACGCACCGCCGCCAGCCTGACCCTCACTACCACCCACACACCGTCCCCAGCCTGACCCTCACTACCAACCACACACCGTCCCCAGCCTGACCCTCACTACCACCCACACACCGCCCCCAGCCTGACCCTCACCTCTACCCACACACCGCCCCCAGCCTGACGCTCACTACCATCCACACACCGCCCCCAGCCTGACACCCACTGCCACCAACACATCACCCCAGCCTGACCCTCACTACCACCCACACACCGCCCTCAGCCTGACCCTCACTACCACCCACACAGCGCCCCCAGCCTGACCCTCACTACAACCCACACAGCGCCCCCAGCCTGACCTTCACTACCACCCACACACCGCCGCCATCCTGACGCCCACTAATACCCACACACCGCCCCCAGCCTGACCCTCACCTCTACCCACACACCGCCCTCAGCCTGACCCTCACTACCACCCACACACCGCCCACAGCCTGACCCTCACCTCTACCCATACACTGCCCCCAGCCTGACCCTCACTACCACCCACACACCGCTCCCAGCCTGACCCTCACCTCTACCCATACACTGCCCCCAGCCTGACCATCACTGCCACCCACACACCGCTCCCAGCCTGACCCTCACCTCTACCCATACACTGCCCCCAGCCTGACCCTCACTGCCATCCACACACCGCACCCAGCCTGACCCTCACCGCCACCCACACACCGCACCCAGCCTGACCCTCACTACCACCCACACACCGCCCCCAGCCTGACCCTCACCTCAACCCACACACCGCCCCCAGCCTGACCATCACTACCACCCACATAGCGCCCCCAGCCTGACCCTCACTACCACACACTCCGCCCCCAGCCTGACCCTCACAACCACCCACCCATTGCCCCCAGCCTGACCCTCACCTCCACCCACACACCGCCCCCAGCCTGACCCTCACTGCCACCCACACACCGCCCCCAGCCTGACCCTCACTACCACCCACACACCGCACCCAGCCTGACCCTCACCTCCACACACACACACCGCCCCCATCCTGACCCTCACTGCCACCCACACACCGCCCCCAGCCTGACCCTCACTACCACCCACTCACCGTCCCCAGCCTGACACTCACTACCACCCACACACAGCCCCCAGCCTGAACCTCTCCGCCACCCACACACCGAACCCAGCCTGACCCTCACTACCAACCACACACCGCCCCCAAACTGACCCTCACTGCCACCCACACACGCCCCCAGCCTGACCCTCACTACCAACGACACACCGCCCCCAGCCTGACCCTCACTACCAACCACACACCACCCCCAACCTGACCCTCACTGCCACCCACACACCGCACCCAGCCTGACCCTCACCTCCACCCACACACCGCCCCCAGACTGACCATCACTACCACACACACCGCCCCCAGCATGACCCTCACTACCACACACACACCGCCCCCAGCCTGACCCTCACTACCACCCACCCATTTCCCCCAGCCTGACCCTCACTGCCACCCACACACCGCACCCAGCCTGACCCTCGCTATCAACCACACACCACCCCCAGCCTGATCCTCACTACCAACTACACAATGCCCCCAGCCTGACCCTCACAGCCACCCACACACTGCCCCCAGCCTGAACCTCACCTCTACCCATACACCGCCCCCAGCCTGACCATCACTGCCACCCACACACTGCCCTCAGCCTGACCCTTACCTCCACCCACACACCGCCACCAGCCTGACCCGGACTACCACCCACACACTGCCCCCAGCCTGAACCTCACTGCCACCAACACACCGCCCCCCAGCCTGACCCTCACTACCACCCACGCACCGCCGCCAGCCTGACCCTCACTACCACCCACACACCGTCCACAGCCTGACCCTCACTACCACCCACACACCGCCGCCAGCCTGACCCTCACTACCACCCACACACCGTCCCCAGCCTGACCCTCACTACCACCCACACACCGTCCCCAGCCTGACCCTCACTACCACCCACACACCGCCCCCAGCCTGACCCTCACCTCTACCCACACACCGTCCCCAGCCTGACGCTCACTACCATCCACACACCGCCCCCAGCCTGACACCCACTGCCACCAACACATCACCCCAGCCTGACCCTCACTACCACCCACACACCGCCCTCAGCCTGACCCTCACTACCACCCACACAGCGCCCCCAGCCTGACCCTCACTACAACCCACACAGCGCCCCCAGCCTGACCTTCACTACCACCCACACACCGCCGCCATCCTGACGCCCACTAATACCCACACACCGCCCCCAGCCTGACCCTCACCTCTACCCACACACCGCCCCCAGCCTGACCCTCACTACCACCCAAACACCGCCCCCAGCCTGGCCCTCACTGCCACTCCCACACTGCCCTGAGCCTGACCCTCACTACCGCACACACACTGCCCCCAGCCAGACCATCACTACCACCCACACACCGCCCCCAGCCTGACCCTCACCTCTACCCACACACCGCCCCCAGCCTGACCCTCACTACCACCCACACACTGCCCCAGCCTGACCCTCACTGCCACCCACACATCGCCCCCAGCCTGACCCTCACCTCTACCCATACACTGCCCCCAGCCTGACCATCACTGCCACCAAAAAATGCCCTCAGCCTGACCCTCACCTCCACCCACACACCGCCCAAAGCCTGACACGCACTACCACCCACACACTGCCCCCAGCCTGACCCTCACTGCCCCCCACAAACCGCCCCCAGCCTGACCCTCACTACCACCCACACACCGCCGCCAGCCTGACCCTCACTACCACCCACACACCGTCCCCCCAGCCTGACCCTCACTACCACCAACACACCGCTCCCAGCCTGACCCTCACTGCCACCCACACACCCCCCCAGCCTGACCCTCACTACCGCCCACACACCGCCACAGCCTGACTCTCACTGCCACCCACACATCACCCCAGCCTGACCCTCACTACCACCCACACACCGCCCTCAGCCTGACCCACACTGCCACCCACACACACCACCAGCCTGACCCTCACTACCATGCACACACCGCCCCCAGCCTGACCCTCACTACCACCCACCGCCCCCAGCCAGACCCTCACTACCACCCACACACCGACCCCAGCCTGACCCACACTACCACCCACACAGCGCCCCCAGCCTGACCCTCACTACCACCCACCCACCGCCAGCCTGACCCTCACTGCCATGCACACACCACCCCCAGCCTGACCCTCACTACCACCCACTGCCCCCAGCCAGACCCTCACTACCACCCACTCACCACCCCCAGCCTGACCCTCATGCCGTCCACTCACCGCCCCCAGCCTGACCCTCAGTACCACCCACACACCGCCCCCAGCCTGACCCTCACCGCCACCCACACACCACCCCCAGCCTGACCCTCACTACCACCCACACTCCGCCCCAGCCTGACCCTCACTACAACCCACTCACTGCCCCCAGCCTGACCCTCACCGCCACCCACACGCCACCCCCAGCCTGACCCTCACTACCACACACACACCGCCCCCAGCCTGACCCTCACTACCACCCAAACACCGCCCCCAGCCTGGCCCTCACTGCCACTCCCACACCGCCCCGAGCCTGACCCTCACTACCACTCACACACCGCCCCCAGCCTGACCCTCACTACCGCCCACACACTGCCCCCAGCCAGACCCTCACTACCACCCACACACCGCCCCAGCCTGACCCTCACTACAGCCCACACACTGCCCCCAGCCAGACCCTCACTACCACCCACACACTGCCCCAGCCTGACCATCACTGCCACCCACACACTGCCCTCAGCCTGACCCTCACCTCCACCCACACACTGCCAACAGCCTGACCCGCACTACCACCCAAACACTGCCCCCAGCCTGAACCTCACTGCCACCCACATACCGCCGCCAGCCTGACCCTCACTGCCCCCCACAAATCGCCCTGAGCCTGACCCTCACTACCACCCACACACCACCCCCAGCCTGACCCTCACTACCACCCACACTCCGTCCCCAGCCTGACCCTCACTACCACCCACACACCGTCCCCAGCCTGACACTCACTGCCACCCACACACCGCCCCCAGCCTGACCCCCACTGCCACACACACTTCACCCCAGCCTCACCCTCACTACCACCCACTGCCCCCAGCCAGACCCTCACTACAACCCACTCACCACCCCCAGCCTGACCCTCATGCCGTCCACACACCGCCCCCAGCCTGACCCTCACTACCACCCACACACCGCACACAGCCTGACCCTCACCGCCACCCACACACCGCCCACTGCCTGACCCTCACTACCACCCACACACCGCACCCAGCCTGACCCTCACTACAAACCACACACCGCCCCCAGCCTGACCCTCACTACCACCCACACGCCGCCCCCAGCCTGACCCTCACTGCCACCCACACCCCGCCGCCAGCCTGACCCTCACTGCCGCCCACCCACCGCCCCCAGCCTGACCCTCACCGCCACCCACACACCGCCACCATCCTGACCCTCACTACCACCCACACACCGCAACCAGCCTGACCCTCACAGCCACCCACACACCCCCCCAGCCTGACCCTCACTGCCACCCAAACACCGCCCCCAGCCTGACCCTCACCTCCACCCACACACCGCCCCCAGCCTGACCCTCACCGCCACCCACACACCGCCCCCAGCCTGACCCTCACTACCACCCACTGACCGCCCCCAGCCTGACCCTCACTACCACCCACACATCACCCCCAGCCTGACCCTCTCTGCCACCAACACACCGCCCCCAGCCTGACCCTCACTACCACCCACACATCGCCCCCAGCCAGACCCTCACTACCACCCACTCAACGCACCCAGCCTGACCCTCACTGCGTCACACACACCGCCCCCAGCCTGACCCTCACTGCCACCCAAACACCGCCCCCAGCCTGACCCTCACCGCCACCCACACACCGCCACCAGCCTGACCCTCACTACCACCCACACACCGCCCCCACCCTGACCCTCACTACAACCCACACACCGCCCCCAGCCTGACCCTCACTACCACCCACACACCGCACCCAGCCTGACCCTCACTACCACCCACACAGCACCACCAGCCTGACCCTCACTGCCACCCACACACCGCCCCCAGCCTGACCCTCACTACCTCCCACACAACGCACCCAGCCAGACCCTCACTACCACCCACTCACCGACCCCAGCCTGAACCTCTCCGCCCAAACCGCACACAGTCTGACCCTCACTACCACCCACACACCGCCCCAGCCTGACCCTCACTACCACCCACACACCGCACCCAGCCTGACCCTCACTACCACCCACACAGCACCACCAGCCTGACCCTCACTGCCACCCACACACCGCCCCCAGCCTGACCCTCACTACCACCCACTCACCGTCCCCAGCCTGACCCTCACTACCACCCACTCACCGCCCCCGGCCTGAACCTCTCCGCCCAAACCGCACACAGTCTGACCCTCACTGCCACCCACACACCGCCGCCATCCTGACCCTCACTACCGCCCACACAACTACCCCAGCCTGACCCTCACTACCGCCCACAAATCGCACCCAGCCTGACCCTCACCGCCACCCACACAACGCCCCAGCCTGACCCTCACTACCACCCACACACCGCCCCCAGCCTGACCCTCACTACCACCCACACACCGTCTCCAGCCTGACCCTCACTGCGTCACACACACCACCGCCAGCCTGACCCTCACTACCACCCACACACCGCCCCCAGACTGACCCTCACCTCCACCCACACACCGCACCCAGCCTGACCCTCACCTCCACCCACACACCGCACCCAGCCTGACCCTCAATGCCACCCACACACCGCCCCAAGCCTGACCCTCACCTCCAACCACACACCGCGCCCAGCCTGACCATCACTACCACCCACACAGCGCCCCCAGCCTGACCCTCACTACCACCCACACACCGCCCCCAGCCTGACCCTCACTACCAACCACACACCGCCCCCAGCCTGACCCTCACTGCCACCCACACACAGCCCCCAGCCTGACCCACACTACCACCCACACCCCGCCCCCAGCCTGACCCTCACTGCCACCCACTCACCGCCCCCAGCCTGACCCGCACTACCACCCACACACCGCCCCCAGCCTGGCCCTCACTGCCACTCCCACACCACCGCCAGCCTGACCCTCACTGCCACCCAAACACCGCCCCAGCCTGACCCTCACTGCCACTCACATACCGCCGCCAGCCTGACCCTCACTGCCCCCCACAAATCGCCCCTAGCCTGACCCTCACTACCACCCACACAACGCCGCCAGCCTGACCCTCACTACCACCCACACACCGCCCCCAGCCTGACCCCCACTGTCACCCACACACCGCCCCCAGCCTGACCGTCACTACCACCCACACAACGCCGCCAGCCTGACCCTCACTACCACCCACACACCGCCCCAGCCTGACCCTCTCTGCCACCCACACACCGCCCCCAGCCTGACCCCCACTGCCACCCACACATCACCCCACCTGACCCTCACTACCACCCACACACCGCCCTCAGCCTGACCTCACTAACACCCACACACTGCACCCAGCCTGACCCTCACTACCACCCACACAGCGCCCCCAGCCTGACCCTCACTACCACCTACACAGCGCCCCCAGCCTGACCCTCACTACCAGACACACACCGCCCCAGCCTGACCCTCACTACCACCCACCCATTGCCGCCAGCCTGACCCTCACTGCCACCCACAAACCGCACCCAGCCAGACCCTCACTACCACCCACACACCGCCCCCAGTCTGACCCTCACTACCACCCACTCACCGTCCCCAGCCTGACCCCCACTACCACCCACACAGCACCACCAGCCTGCCCCTCACTGCCATGCACACACCGCTCCCAGCCTGTCCCTCACTACCACCCACTGCCCCCAGCCAGACCCTCACTACCACCCACTCACCACCCCCAGCCTGACCCTCAATCCGTCCACTCACCGCTCCCAGCCTGACCCTCACTACCACCCACACACCGCCCCCAGCCTGACCCTCTACGCCACCCACACACCCCCCCAGCCTGACCCTCACTACCACCCACACTCCGCCCTCAGCCTGACCCTCACTACAACCCACTCACCGTCCCCAGCCTGACCCTCACTACCACACACACACCGCCCCCAGCCTCACCCTCACTACAACCCACTCACCTTCCCCAGCCTGATCCTCACTGAGTCACACACACCACCGCCAGCCTGACCCTCACTGCCGCCCACCCACCAAACCCAGCCTGATCCTCACCGCCAACACACTGCCACCATCCTGACCCTCACTACCACACACACACCGCAACCAGCCTGACCCTCACTGCCACCCACACACCACCCCTAGCCTGACCCTCACCTCCACCCACACACCGCCCCCAGCCTGACCCTCACCGCCACCCACACAACGCCCCCAGCCTGACCCTCACTAACACCCACACACCGCCCCCAGCCTGACCCTCACTACCACCCACACACCGCACCCAGCCTGACCCTCACAGCCACCCACACACCGCCCCCAGCCTGACCCTCACTACCACCCACACACCGCCCCAGCCTGACCCTCACTGCCACCCACACACCGCCCCCACCCTGACCCTCACTACTACCCACTCACCGTCCCCAGCCTGACCCTCACTTCCACCCACTCACCGCCCCCAGCCTGAACCTCTCCGCCACCCACACACCGCCCACAGCCTGACCCTCACTACAACCCACACAACGCACCCAGCCTGACCCTCACTACCACCCTCACACCGCCCCCAGCCTGACCCTCACTGCCATCCACACACCGCCCCCGGCCTGACCCTCACTGCCACCCACACACTGCCCCCAGCCTGACCCTCACTGCCATCCACTCACCGCACCCAGCCTGACCCTCACTACCACCCACACACCGCCCCAGCCTGACCCTGACCACTATCCACCCACTGCCCCCAGCCTGACCCACACTGACGTCCAAACACTGACCTCAGCCTGATCCTCACCTCCATCTCAAACCGCCCCCAGCCTGATACTCACCACTGTACACACACTGCCCCAAGCATATCCCTCACCGTCGTCCACACACTGCCCCAAACCTGAACTTCACCGCCGTCTGCACACCGCCTCCAGCCTGACCCTCACCAGAGGGCTGGCGGGAGGCAAATGTAATTCCTCTCTTCAAGAAAGGAATTTGGGAAATCCCTGGCAATTACAGACCAGTCAGTCTCACGTCTGTCATCTGCAAGCAGTTAGAAAGGATTCTGAGGGATCGGATTTATGACCATCTGGAAGAGCGTGGTTTGATTAAATGCAGTCAGCACGGCTTTGTGAGGGGCAGATCATGCCTCACAAATCTTATTGAGTTCTTTGAGGATGTTACTAGACAGGTTGATGAGGGTCGAGCAGTGGATGCTGTGTATCTTGACTTCAGTAAGGCATTTGATAAGGTTCCCCATGGTAGGCTTGTTCAGAAGATCAGGAGGAATGGGATACAGGGAAATTCTGTTTGGATACAGAATTGGCCGGCCAACAGAAGACAGCGAGAGGTAGTGGAAGGAAGATATTCTACCTGGAAGTCTGTGGTGAGTGGTGTTCCACAGGGCTCTGTCCTTGGGCCTCTACTGTTTGTAATTTTTGTTAATGACTTGGATGTGGGGATTGACGGATGGGTCGGCAAGTTTGCAGATGACCTAGAGGTTGGAGGTATCGTTGACAGTATAGAGAGGGATGTTGTAGGCTGCAGCGGGACATTGACAGGATGCAGAGATGGACTGAGAGGTGGCAGATGGAGTTGAACCTGGATAAATGCGAGGTGATGCATGTTGGAAGGTCGAACTTGAAAGCTGAGTACAGGATTAAGGATAGGATTCTTGGCAGTGTGGAGGAACAGAGAGATCTTGGTGTGCAGGTACATAGATCCCTTAAAATGGCTACCCAAGAGGACAGGGTTGTTAAGAAAGCACATGGTGTTTTGGCTTTCATTAACAGAGAGATTGAGTTTAAGAACCGTGAGATCTTGTTGCAGCTCTATAAAACTTTGGTTAGACCGCACTTGGAATACTGGGTTCAGTTCTGGTCACCCTATTACAGGAAAGATGTGGATGCTTTGGAGAGGGTTCAAAGGAGGTTTACCAGGATGCTGCCTGGACTGGAGGGCTTATCTTACGAAGAGAGGTTGACTGAGCTCGGAGTTTTTTTCAGTGGAGAAAAGGAGGAGGAGAGGGGACCTAATTGAGGTATACAAGATAATGAGAGGCATAGATAGAGTCGATAGCCAGAGACTATTTCCCAGGACAGAAATTGTTAACACGAGGGGTCACAGTTTTAAGCTGGTTGGCGGAAAGTATAGAGGGGATGTCAGAGGCGGGTTCTTTACACAGAGAGCTGTGAGAGCATGGAATGCGTTGCCAGCAGCAGTTGTGGAAGCGAGGCCATTGGGGATATTTAAGAGACTGCAGGACATGCATATGGTCACAGAATTTGAGGGTTTGTACATTAGGTTTACGTTCCATAAGGATCAATGGTCGGCACAACATCGTGGGCTGAAGGGCCTGTTCTGTGCTGTACTGTTCTGTGTTCTATGAAGTGTATCTGTACCTTGCGACCATCTGCACCCTGTACTGACAGATAGTGCTCCCTCAATACCTTAGAAACCATCCCCCAGTATGTTTATCCCCAGAACACCTCGTAAACCTGTTTGTCAACTTTCAGCAGAAGCAGCCTCAGGGTGTTGAGCACAGACTGAATGACTCAGTGACGCTTGGATCAGGTCAGATCAAATTCTCAAGCAAACAGATGGCTGGGGATATTCAGTAACAACGGTGAGGAGAGAGAGGAACAATTCACATTTCAAGGGACCCTTCCTCAAAACGGCCTGTTCTGAAGGAGCTTTCCCGCAGAAATCACTGGATTGAAAGGTAAACTCTGTCTGTCTCTTTCTCCCTCTCCCTTCAGAGATGCTGCCGGACATGCTGAGCTTCTTCAGCCATCTCTGTATTGATGTTTCAGGTCTCCAGTGCATCCGTACAGATTGGTTTTAGTGTTGAATTCTCAAGCTTGCTCTGTTCAAGGGATTGAACCCCTCGGCTACAAAGGGGGGTCAGTTACCTCAGCTAACAGGTTTGTGATGTCAACATTGTTGGTTCAAACTCTGTCATGTCTGAAATTACCATGAAGGCCCCTGATTCTCAACCTCGCCCCTCACCTGAGGTGTGTGACCCACCAGGCCTCTCTCTCTGTCAGGACAGCAGCTCTCGGGTCCTCCTGGTCTATACTAACTTCCCAACTTTAAAAAGGACACTCCAGGAAGAGAGCTCTTTACATGGTTCAGGTCAAAATCCTGGAGCTCCCTCCCTAACATCACTGTGGGACACCCAAGGACTGCAGTAAGGAGAGTACAGCTCACCCCCACCTTCCAGGTAACTATTAGAGGGGGTGGGAATCACATGCAAGCCCCATTTGAAAATAAGTTTATTACAGGGTGACGGTGGATGGTCACTAAGACTGTTTCTGTACCTGTGCTGCAATCAGCATAACGATGAAGCAAAGGGTGGGTTGAAGATGACAATGATAGCCTTTCGTAGGTTGGTGTTTATTGGAGTTTGTATCGACAGTATGAATGTTTGAGCACTTATTCAAGGGCATGCAGGTAGCTGCCAGAGGAAGTGATGGGGGCTGGTACAATTGTGACATTTGAAAGCCATCAGGATGAGTATGTGAATAGGAAGGGTTTAGAGGGATATCAGCCAAGTGCTAGCAAATGGAACGAAATGAGATGAGAATATCTGGTTGGTATGGTCGCGTTGTATAGGAGGGTCTGTTTCCAAGCTGTGTATCTCTGTGACTCTGTGCCTCTGAATAGTCTATTACAGAGAGTTTCAGACAGGGCTTGGTTTCTGTGTCTCGCTCATACTTCCTCAGAATCTGCAAACCCTATGTCTCCACATTTCCACAAGACTCCATGAAATAGAAAAAAGACGGTCAGTGCTGAGGGAGTGCTGCACTGTCAGAGGGTCAGTACTGAGAGAGTGCTACACTGTCAGAGTTTCAGTACTGAGGGAGTGCTGCACTGTCTGAGGGTCAGTACTGAGGGAGAGCTGCACTGTCAGAGGGTCAGTACTGAGTGAGAGCTGCACTGTCAGAGGATCAGTGTGGAGGGAGTGCAGCATTGTCAGAGGGTCAGTACTGAGGGAGTGCTGCACTGTCAGAGGGTCAGTACTGAGGGAGAGCTGCACTGTCAGAGGGTCAGTACTGAGGGAGAGCTGCACTGTCAGAGGGTCAGTACTGAGTGAGAGCTGCACTGTCAGAGGATCAATGTGGAGGGAGTGCAGCATTGTCAGAGGGTCAGTACTGAGGGAGTGCTGCACTGTCAGAGGGTCAGTACTGAGGGAGTGCTGCACTGTCAGAGGGTCAGTACTGAGGGAGTGCAGCACAGTCAGATGGTCAGTACTGAGGGAGTGCTGCACTGTCAGAGGGTCACTGCTGAGGTAGTGCAGCACGGTCAGAGGGTCAGTACTGAGGGAATGCTGCACTGTCAGACGGTCAGTCCTGAGGGAGTGCTGCACTGTCAGAGGGTCAGTACTGAGGGAGTGCAGCACAGTCAGAGGATCAGTTCTGAGGGAGGGCCGCACTGTCAGAGGGTCAGTACAGAATGGAGTGTTTCACTGTCAGTGAGTCAGTACTGAGGGAGTGCTGCACTGTCTGAGGGTCAGTACTGAGGGAGAGCTGCACTGTCAGAGGGTCAGTACTGAGGGAGAGCTGCACTGTCAGAGGGTCAGTACTGAGTGAGAGCTGCACTGTCAGAGGATCAGTGTGGAGGGAGTGCAGCATTGTCAGAGGGTCAGTACTGAGGGAGTGCTGCACTGTCAGAGGGTCAGTACTGAGGGAGTGCTGCACTGTCAGAGGGTCAGTACTGAGTGAGAGCTGCACTGTCAGAGGATCAGTGTGGAGGGAGTGCTGCACTGTCAGAGGGTCAGTACTGAGGGAGTGCTGCACTGTCAGAGGGTCAGTACTGAGGGAGTGCAGCACAGTCAGATGGTCAGTACTGAGGGAGTGCTGCACTGTCAGAGGGTCACTGCTGAGGTAGTGCAGCACGGTCAGAGGGTCAGTACTGAGGGAATGCTGTACTGTCAGACGGTCAGTCCTGAGGGAGTGCTGCACTGTCAGAGGGTCAGTACTGAGGGAGTGCAGCACAGTCAGAGGATCAGTTCTGAGGGAGGGCCGCACTGTCAGAGGGTCAGTACAGAATGGAGTGTTTCACTGTCAGTGAGTCAGTACTGAGGGAGTGCTGCACTGTCAGAGGGTCAGTACTGAGGGAGTGCAGCACAGTCAGATGGTCAGTACTGAGGGAGAGCTGCACTGTCAGAGGGTCACTGCTGAGGTAGTGCAGCACGGTCAGAGGGTCAGTACTGAGGGAATGCTGCACTGTCAGACGGTCAGTCCTGAGGGAATGCTGCACTGTCAGACGGTCAGTCCTGAGGGAGTGCTGCACTGTCAGAGGGTCAGTACTGAGGGAGTGCAGCACAGTCAGAGGATCAGTTCTGAGGGAGGGCCGCACTGTCAGAGGGTCAGTACTGAGGGAGTGCTGCACTGTCAGAGGGTCAGTACTGAGGGAATGCTGCACTGTCAGAGGGTCAGTACTGAGGGAGAGCTGCACTATCAGAGGATCAGTACTGAGGGAGTGCTGCGCTGTCAGAGGGTCAGTACTGAGGGAATGCTGCACTGTCAGTGAGTCAGTACTGAGGGAGTGCTGCACTGTCAGAGGGTCAGTACTGAGGGAATGCTGCACTGTCAGAGGGTCAGTACTGAGGGAGAGCTGCACTATCAGAGGATCAGTACTGAGGGAGTGCAGCACTGTCAGAGGGACAGTACTGAGGGAATGCTGCACTGTCAGAGGGTCAGTACTGAGGGAGTGCAGCACAGTCAGATGGTCAGTACTGAGGGAGTGCTGCACTGTCAGAGGGTCACTGCTGAGGTAGTGCAGCACGGTCAGAGGGTCAGTACTGAGGGAATGCTGCACTGTCAGACGGTCAGTCCTGAGGGAATGCTGCACTGTCAGAGGGTCAGTACTGAGGGAGTGCAGCACAGTCAGAGGATCAGTTCTGAGGGAGGGCCGCACTGTCAGAGGGTCAGTACAGAATGGAGTGTTTCACTGTCAGTGAGTCAGTACTGAGGGAGAGCTGCACTATCAGAGGATCAGTACTGAGGGAGTGCTGCGCTGTCAGAGGGTCAGTACTGAGGGAATGCTGCACTGTCAGTGAGTCAGTACTGAGGGAATGCTGCACTGTCAGAGGGTCAGTACTGAGGGAGAGCTGCACCATCAGAGGATCAGTACTGAGGGAGTGCAGCACTGTCAGAGGGTCAGTACTGAGGGAGTGCTGCGCTGTCAGAGGGTCAGTACTGAGGGAGTGCCGCGCAGTCTGAGGGTCAGTACTGAGGGAGTGCTGCACTGTCAGAGGGTCACTGCTGAGGTAGTGCAGCACGTTCAGAGGGTCAGTACTGAGGGAATGCTGCACTGTCAGACGGTCAGTCCTGAGGGAGTGCTGCACTGTCAGAGGGTCAGTACTGAGGGAGTGCAGCACAGTCAGAGGATCAGTTCTGAGGGAGGGCCGCACTGTCAGAGGGTCAGTACAGAATGGAGTGTTTCACTGTCAGTGAGTCAGTACTGAGGGAGTGCTGCACTGTCTGAGGGTCAGTACTGAGGGAGAGCTGCACTGTCAGAGGGTCAGTACTGAGGGAGAGCTGCACTGTCAGAGGGTCAGTACTGAGTGAGAGCTGCACTGTCAGAGGATCAGTGTGGAGGGAGTGCAGCATTGTCAGAGGGTCAGTACTGAGGGAGTGCTGCACTGTCAGAGGGTCAGTACTGAGGGAGAGCTGCACTGTCAGAGGGTCAGTACTGAGTGAGAGCTGCACTGTCAGAGGATCAGTGTGGAGGGAGTGCAGCATTGTCAGAGGGTCAGTACTGAGGGAGTGCTGCACTGTCAGAGGGTCAGTACTGAGGGAGAGCTGCACTGTCAGAGGGTCAGTACTGAGTGAGAGCTGCACTGTCAGAGGATCAGTGTGGAGGGAGTGCAGCATTGTCAGAGGGTCAGTACTGAGGGAGTGCTGCACTGTCAGAGGGTCAGTACTGAGGGAGTGCTGCACTGTCAGAGGGTCAGTACTGAGGGAGTGCAGCACAGTCAGATGGTCAGTACTGAGGGAGTGCTGCACTGTCAGAGGGTCACTGCTGAGGTAGTGCAGCACGGTCAGAGGGTCAGTACTGAGGGAATGCTGTACTGTCAGACGGTCAGTCCTGAGGGAGTGCTGCACTGTCAGAGGGTCAGTACTGAGGGAGTGCAGCACAGTCAGAGGATCAGTTCTGAGGGAGGGCCGCACTGTCAGAGGGTCAGTACAGAATGGAGTGTTTCACTGTCAGTGAGTCAGTACTGAGGGAGTGCTGCACTGTCAGAGGGTCAGTACTGAGGGAGTGCAGCACAGTCAGATGGTCAGTACTGAGGGAGTGCTGCACTGTCAGAGGGTCACTGCTGAGGTAGTGCAGCACGGTCAGAGGGTCAGTACTGAGGGAATGCTGCACTGTCAGACGGTCAGTCCTGAGGGAGTGCTGCACTGTCAGAGGGTCAGTACTGAGGGAGTGCAGCACAGTCAGAGGATCAGTTCTGAGGGAGGGCCGCACTGTCAGAGGGTCAGTACTGAGGGAGAGCTGCACTGTCAGAGGGTCAGTACTGAGGGAATGCTGCACTGTCAGAGGGTCAGTACTGAGGGAGAGCTGCACTATCAGAGGATCAGTACTGAGGGAGTGCTGCGCTGTCAGAGGGTCAGTACTGAGGGAATGCTGCACTGTCAGTGAGTCAGTACTGAGGGAGTGCTGCACTGTCAGAGGGTCAGTACTGAGGGAATGCTGCACTGTCAGAGGGTCAGTACTGAGGGAGAGCTGCACTATCAGAGGATCAGTACTGAGGGAGTGCAGCACTGTCAGAGGGTCAGTACTGAGGGAATGCTGCACTGTCAGAGGGTCAGTACTGAGGGAGTGCAGCACAGTCAGATGGTCAGTACTGAGGGAGTGCTGCACTGTCAGAGGGTCACTGCTGAGGTAGTGCAGCACGGTCAGAGGGTCAGTACTGAGGGAATGCTGCACTGTCAGACGGTCAGTCCTGAGGGAATGCTGCACTGTCAGAGGGTCAGTACTGAGGGAGTGCAGCACAGTCAGAGGATCAGTTCTGAGGGAGGGCCGCACTGTCAGAGGGTCAGTACAGAATGGAGTGTTTCACTGTCAGTGAGTCAGTACTGAGGGAGAGCTGCACTATCAGAGGATCAGTACTGAGGGAGTGCTGCGCTGTCAGAGGGTCAGTACTGAGGGAATGCTGCACTGTCAGTGAGTCAGTACTGAGGGAATGCTGCACTGTCAGAGGGTCAGTACTGAGGGAGAGCTGCACCATCAGAGGATCAGTACTGAGGGAGTGCAGCACTGTCAGAGGGTCAGTACTGAGGGAGTGCTGCGCTGTCAGAGGGTCAGTACTGAGGGAGTGCCGCGCAGTCTGAGGGTCAGTACTGAGGCAGAGCTGCACTGTCAGTGGGTCAGTACTGAGGGAGTGCAGCACTGTCAGAGGGTCAGTACTGAGGGAGAGCTGCACTGTCAGAGTGTCAGTGTGGAGGGAGTGCAGCATTGTCAGAGGTTCATTACAGAGAGAGTGCTACATTATCAGAGGGTCAGTACTGAGGGAGCGTTGCACTGTCAGTGGGTCAGTACAAAGAGAGTGCTACACTGTCAGGGGATCAGTACTGAGGGAGTGCAGCACTGTATGAGGGTCAGTACTGAGGGAGAGCTGCACTGTCAGAGGATCAGTGTGGAGGGAGTGCAGCATTGTCAGAGTGTCAGTGTGGAGGGAGTGCAGCATTGTTCAGAGGTTCATTACCGAGAGAGTGCTACATTATCAGAGGGTCAGTACTGAGGGAGCGTTGCACTGTCAGTGGGTCAGTACAAAGAGAGTGCTACACTGTCAGGGGATCAGTACTGAGGGAGTGCTGCACTGTATGAGGGTCAGTACTGAGGGAGAGCTGCACTGTCAGAGGATCAGCGTGGAGGGAGTGCAGCTTTGTCAGAGGGTCAGCACTGAGGGAATGCTGCACTGTCAGACGGTCAGTCCTGAGGGAGTGCTGCACTGTCAGAGGGTCAGTACTGAGGGAGAAATGCACTGTCAGTGAGTCAGTACAGAGGGAGTGCTGCGCTGCCAGAGGGACAGTACTGAGGGAGTGCCGCACAGTCTGAGGGTCAGTACTGAGGGAGAGCTGCACTGTCAGAGGGTCAGTACTGAGGGAGTGCAGCAATGTCAGAGGGTCAGTATTGAGGGAATGCTGCACTGTCAGAGGGTCAGTACTGAGGGAGAGCTGCACTGTCAGAGGATAAGTGTGGAGGGAGTGCAGCATTGGCAGAGGTTCATTACAGAGAGAGTGCTACACTATCAGAGGGTTAGTACTGAGGGAGCGTTGCACTGTCAGAGGGTCAGTACTGAGGGAGTGCTGCACTGTCAATAAGTCAGTACTAAGGGAGTGCAGCACTGTCAGAGGGTCAGTACTGAGGGCGTGCTGCACTGTCAGAGGATCAGTTCTGAGGGAGAGCCGCACTGTCCGAGGGTCAGTACTGAGGGAGTGCTGCACTGTCAGAGGTTCAGTACCGAGGGAGTGCTGCACTGTCAATAAGTCAGTACTGAGGGAGTGCTGCACTGTCAGAGGGTCAGTACTGAGGGAGTGCTGCACTGTCAGAGGGTCAATACTGAGGTAGTGCTGTGCTGTCAGAGGGTCAGTACTGAGGGAGTGCTGCACTGTCAGAGGGTCAGTACTGAGGGAGTGCTGTTCTGTCAGAGTGTCACCTCTGATGGAGTGCTACACTGTCAGTGGGTCAGTTCTGATGGAGAGCTGCACTGTCAGAGGTTTTGTCCTGAGATTGGGCCACACTGTCGGAGGGTCAGTACAGGGTCACTTCCACACTGTCAGAGAGTCAGTACAGAGGGAGTGCATCACTATCAGAGGATCAGTGTGGAGGGAGTGCAGCATTGTCAGAGGGTCAGTGTGGAGGGAGTGCTGCATTGTCAGAGGGTCAGTGTGGAGGGAGTGCTGCATTGTCAGAGGGTCAGTGTGGGGGGAGTGCAGCATTGTCAGAGGGTCAGTGTGGAGGGAGTGCTGCATTGTCAGAGGGTCAGTATGGGGGAGTGCAGCATTGTCAGAGGGTCAGTGTGGAGGGAGTGCAGCATTGTCAGAGGGTCAGTGTGGAGGGAGTGCAGCTTTGTCAGAGGGTCTGTGTGGAGGGAGTGCAGCATTGTCAGAGAGTCAGGACGGGGGGATTGCTATGCAGTGAGAGAGTCAGCAATGATGAAGTGCACACTCTCTGCTGGTCAGTGCTGATGGATGGCCATGCTGTCAGAGTGTTGCACTGTGAGAGGGTTACTACTGAGGGAGCGCTGCACTGTGAAAGGGTTAGAACTGAGGGAGCACCGCACACTGAGGGGTTTAGTACTGAGGGATCACCGCGCTGTGAGAGGGTCAGTACTGATGGAGCGCCACACTATGTGTCCGACAGTCAGTACTGAGTGATTGCCGCATTGCCAGAGGGTCAGTACTGAGAGAGTGATGGACTGTCAAAGGGTCATTACTGAGGGAGCGCTACTTGGTCAGTGTGTCAGTTCTGAGGGTGTTGTTTCAGAGGGTCATTACTGAGGGAGTGCTGCACTGTCAGAGGGTCAGTACTGAGGGAGTGCTGCACTGTCAGAGGGTCAGTACTGAGGGAGAGCTGCACTGTCAGAGAATCAGTGTGGAGGTCGTGCTGCACTGTCAGAGGGTCATTTCAGAGAGAGTGCTACACTATCAGAGGGTCAGTACGGAGGGAGCGTTGCACTGTCAGAGGGTCAGTGTGGAGGGAGTGCAGCATTGTCAGAGGGTCAGTAGTGAGGGAGTGCTGCACTGTCAGAGGGTTAGTGCTGAGGGAGTGCTGCACTGTCAGAGGGAGAGTGCTGAGGGAGTGCTGCACTGTCAGAGAGAGACTGCTGAGTGAGTGCAGCACTGTCAGAGGGTCTGTATTGAGGGAATGCTGCACTGTAAGAGGGTCAGTACTGAGGGAATGCTGCACTGTCAGACGGTCAGTTCTGAGGGAGTGCTGCACTGTCAGAGGGTCAGTACTGAGAGAGTGCTGCACTGTCAGAGGGTCAGTACTGTGGGAGTGCAGCACTGTCAGAGGATCAGTGTGGAGGGAGTGCAGCACTGTCAGAGGGTCAGTACTGAGGGAATGCTGCACTGTCAGACGGTCAGTACTGAGGGAGTACTGCACTGTCAGAGGGTCAGTACTGAGGGAGTGCTGCATTGTCAGAGTGTCACTTCTGAGGGAGTGCTGCACTGTCAGAGGGTCAGTACTGAGGGAGTGCTGCATTGTCAGAGTGTCACTTCTGAGGGAGTGCAGCACTGTCAGAGTGTCAGTCCAGAGGGAGTGCTGCACTGTCAGAGGGTCAGTACTGAGGGAGTGCTGCACTGTCAGAGGGTCATTAATAAGGGAGTGCAGCACTGTCAGAGGGTCAGTACTGAGAGAGTGCTGCACTGTCAGAGGGTCATTACTAAGGGAGTGCTGCACTGTCAGAGGGTCATTACTAAGGGAGTGGTGCACTGTCAGCGCATCAGTCTGAGGGATTCCTGCATTGTAAGGGAGTCAGTACTGAGTGAGTGCCACACTGTCAGATGCCCTGAATGGCCTAATTTCTGCTCTCATGTCTTGTGGTCTACGAGGAATATCTGGAATTGTTCAGTACATTGCTGCTTCTGCGTCCTACAGACCCTGCTCAGCAATGATTCCCGTGTCCAGATTCCAGAGACTGTGTTCAAACAGACCGTCTTCATTTGGTTTTTGAACTTGAAGAGGTTCCATCCTCTTTTCCCAGGGTTGGAGGTTTCGTTTCACGTGACTGACCTGCCAGCTCAAAGGGATATTTTCATGCTGCAGGGCTGAGGTTTATTCCTCAGCTTCCGTCTGCTCATCCCAAATGGATCCCATTGCCCCACACTCAGCACAGTCGTGTGTTCCTTATTTCTGAGCCTCCCAATGCTCATCCACTTCCAGAATGACATCCCACACTCCTCCAAACCGTATCGCAGGGTAATTGCCTGGGAGAGAGGAGGGCTAAGAGGGGAAATAAAAATCTGAAAGGACCTTACAGTGACATTAAGGATGAATTGATAATGAGAGAAAGAGTAGGTTGTGGAACACAGTGAGAGTTTGTGCATGGACCCAGAGGGTGTAGTGAATGGATGCATTTTGTCAGTGCTCACTGGGACAGGGTTGATAATAAATCGTGGAGATGCTCTGTGATTTAATTAAATGAGTAAACATATATATAGAGAGAGATGGTTCTGAGTGGTCTGGCCTTCTTACAACCCAATAAATCTCCAAAGACGGTGGAAATGTATCTCAGTTTACCGAATGAGGTGATGGAGGAAGTAGCAGGTACACGAGCAAACATTTTCAAATCCCCCCTGGCCACAGGAGAGTTGTCGTCGGACTGACCATGTGGTACTGTTATTCAAGAGGGAGCATGGGATATACCAGGCAGCTCCAGGCCAGTCAGGCTAATATCGTGGGTGGGACGTCTGTTGGAAGCAATTTTGAGATATAGAATTAATCAGCATTTAAAGAGACTGGAGTTCATGAAGAACAGTCAGAATGGTTCTGTTAAGGGGAGGTCAGGTCTGACCAATGGGATTGCACTGTTTAAGGAGGTGACCAGGTGTGTAAATAAGGGCAATACTTTCCTGTCGCCTGCTTGGAGGTTAGTGAGGCTTTTATCAGGACCCATACCGGAAACTGATGGATGAATATAAAAACTCAAGATCCAAGGAATTTGGCGCAGAATGCTGAGTGGCAGGAAGCAGACAGTGATGGCCCAATGAGAAATCTCTGTCCGTTCATGTCTCACTGTTGGGGTCTTGCTGATGTGGCTGATAGAAAAGATGTAGGTTTGAATGGTGGATGGTTAATCATTGGGTTCATGAATGAGATGAAGATTGGTTGGGTGATAAATACTGAGGAGGATAGCCTTAGGTTACAGAAGGATGGAGATGGCCTTGTCAGATGGACCGATCAGTGACAACGGGTGAGGTGCCTGAAGACTGGAGGGTGGTTAATGATGGGCCATTATTGAAGTAAGGCTGCAAGGAACAGCCATTGAACTATGGAGCTGTGAGCCCGATGGCAGTGGTGGGTCAGCTGTTGGAGAGCATTCTGAGAGACAACTTACATACATTTGGAAAAGCAAGAATTGATTAGGGATGGTCAGCTTGGCTTTGTTTGTGGAAATGATGTGTCCAACTTGATGGAGCTTTTGAAGGGATGACCAAGGAGACAGATGAGAAGGTTTCACATGGGAGACTGCTTAGTAAAAGGTTAGATGAGATGACATCCAGGGAGAGAGGACAGCACGGTGCCTCAGTGGTTTGATTCTAACTCCCGGTGACTGTCTGTGTAGAGTTTACACATTCTCTCTGTATCTGTACGCGTTTACACCGGGTGCTGCAGTTTCCTCCCACAGCCCAAAGATGCCATGGGAAATGCAGCATTACAGGGATAGAGTAGAGGATGTGAGTCTGGGTGGGATGCTGTTCAGACAGTCAGAGTGGGCCCAATGGACGGAATGGCTTGCTTCTACACTAGGAATTCTAAAATTAATCCAGAGAGACAAGTCATGTTCTGGGAACCTGGACTCCAACCTTGAACAGGGGTGGATGTGGGTCCTTACCGTCTGAAGGGGTTTGAACACAGTCTGAGGGGGGAGCTGGGCTGAGCCCTGAAGTGTTGAGGGTGTGAATGATTTGAGGAGCTACTGTCTGAGGGGCTTTGGGGGTTAAACACAACAAAGTGGTGCTTTCTTAGATATTGAGGGAGCACTTTCTGAGGTACTGAGGGAGCACTTTCTGAGGTACTGAGGGTGCACTGTCTGAGGTATTGAGGCAACACTCTCTGAGGTATTAAGGGAGAAATATCTGAGGTATTGAGGGAGAACTATCTCAGGTATTGAGGGAGCACATCCTGAGGTACTGAGGGAGAACTAAGCAAGGTATTGAGGGAGAACAATCTGAGGTATTGAGCGAGCCCTTTATCAGGTATTGAGGGAGTACTATCTGATGTATTGAGGGAATACTATCTGATGTATTGAGGGAGCACTTTCTGAGGTATTGAGGGAGCACTGTCTGAGGTATTGAGGGAGCACTGTCTGAGGTATTGAGGGAGAACTACGTGGGTATTGAGGGAGCACTTTCTGAGGTATTGCTGGAGAACTATCTGAGATATTGAGGGAGCACTTTCTGAGATATTGAGGGAGTACTGTCTGAGGTATTAAGGGAATACAATCTGAGGTATTGAGGGAGAACTATCTGAGGTACTGAGTGAGCACTTTCTGAGGTACTGAGGGAGCACTTTCTGAGGTATTGAGGGGGCACTTTCTGAGGTATAGAGGGAGAACTATCTGTGGTACTGAGGGAGCACTATCTTGTGGTACAGAGTGCAGAGGATAGAAAGGAACAGATGCAATTCCCTGATCATTTCCTCAGCGTCCCCGAGGCACTCTGGTGTTGTCATTTGAAATGGAAGCCACTCCCCATTTCAGAAGATTCAGATCATTTTAAACAATCAGTGAAAAATAACAGCAGGATGTGTCTGAAACATGGTCAGTTTGTCCCCCTCACTCTGTCCCCCACTTCTCTATTCCCCCTCTCCATGACCTTCTCTGTGTCCCACTCTCTGTGTCCCACTCTCTGTGTCCCACTCTCTCCTTATCCCCCCTCTCTGAGTCCCCTGCTCTCTGTTCCCCGCTTTCTGTCCCCCGCACCTTGTCACCCTCGCTCTGTCCCCTTCGCTCTGTTCCCCACTCTCTTTGCCCCTGCTCGCTGTCCCTCTCGCTCTGTACTCCGCTCTCTGTACCTCTTCTATCTCTCCCCCCTCACTCCACTCGCTCTCTCCCCCCACCTCTCTATCCCTCATGTGGTCCCCTCTCTCTGTGCCACCTCCACTCTATCCCAATGCACCCTTTCCCCCGCTCTCTGTACCCCTCGTCTCTACCTCCCTCCTCTCTGTCCCCCGCTCTCTGTCACCCCTCTCTCCCCCTCTCGATCTGTCCCCATCTCCCTCCCCCTTCTCTCTCTCCCCCACCCGCCCCTCTCTCTTCCCCCCATTCGCCCTCTCTCTCTCCCCCTCTCTCTGTCACCCTCACTCTATCCCCCCTCTCTCTATTCCACCTCTCTCTGTGCCCTCTCCCTGACAACCTCTCTCTGTCCACCACTCGCTCTCTGGCCCACTCTCTTGTTCCCCACTCTTTGTTCCCCGCTTTCTGTCCCCCTCGCTCTAACCCCATTGCCCGTCCCCCTCTCTCTTTACCCCCTCTCTCTCCGCCTCTCACTCCCCTCCCTCTCACTCTCCCCACCTCTTTCTCCATCACGCTGTTCCCCTCTCTCTGTCCCCCTCTCTCTGTCCTCCTCACATGTCCCCCCTCTCTGTCCCCGCCTCTCTGTCCCCCCCCCTGTCCCCCTCTCTCTGTTTCCCTCTCTCTGACCCTACACACCGATTCCCCCACTATCCCCTCTCTCTGTCGCCCCTTTCTGACCCCCCTCTCTGACCTGCTGTGTCCCCTCTCTCCTTACCACCTCTCTCTGTCCCCCGTGTCTCTGTACCCCCTCTATATTCCCCCCCTGTGTTCTCCACTCTCTGTTTTCCATCCGTCTTAACCACTCTCTGACCCCTCCCTCTGTTCACCCCCCACCCCGCTCTGCCCCCGTCCCTCTCATTCTGTCCGGCCCTCTATGTCCACCCTCTCTCTATTCACCCTGACCCTTCTCTTTTCCCCCCCTGTCCCCTTCTCACTGTGCCCCCTTCTCTGTCCCCACCTCTATATCTGCCCTCTCTCTTTCTGTGCCCATCTCTCTATCCCCCCCCCCCGTCCCCTCCTCTCGGTCCCCCTCTCTCTGTAGCCCCTCTCTGTCCACCATCTCTCCCTGTCCCCCCTCGCTGTCCCCCCCTCGCTGTCCCCCTCTCGCTGTCCCCCCCCTGCTGTCCCCCCCTCGCTGTCCCCCCTCGCTGTCCCCCCCTCGCTGTCCCCCCTCTCGCTGTCCCCCCTCTCGCTGTCCCCCTCTCTCTCTCTGTCCCCCTCTCTCTCTGTCCCCCTCTCGCTGTCCCCCCTCTCTCTGTCCCCCTCTCTCTCTCTGTCCCCCTCTCTCTGTCCCTCTCTCTGTACCCCGCCTTTGTCCACCCTCTCTCCCTATTCCCCATCTCTCTGTCTCCCTCTCTGTTCCCCCTCTCTGTGCCTCCTTTCTATCTCCCACTCTCTCTGTCCCCCTTTTACTGTCCCCCTCTCTCTGTCCTCTTCTCTCTGTCCCCCCTCTCTCTGTCCCCCTCTCTCTGTCCCCCCTCTCTCTGTCCCACCCTCTCTGTCCACCCCCTCTCTGTTCCCCCTCTCTGTCCGTCCTCACTCTGTCCCCCCTCACTGTCCCCTTTTCTCTGTCCCCTCGTCTGCCCTCTCTCTCTCTCTGTGCCCCCTCGCTCTGTCTCTCTGATCTCTGCCCCCTCATCTCTGCCCCGCTTCCTCTCTGTTCCCCCTCTCTCTATGCCCTCTCTCTGTCCCCCCTCTCTGACCCCCCTCTCTCCTTACCACCTCTCTCTGTCGCCCGTATCTCTGTACCCTCTCTATGTCCCACCCTGTGTCCCCCGCTCTCTGTTTTCCATCTCTCTTAACCACTCTGTCTCCCAGTCTCTGTCTCCCAGTCTCTGTCTCCCACTCTCTGTCCCCTCTCTCCGCGCCCCCCCGCCCGCGCTCTCTGTCCCCCTATCCCTGTACCCCCTCTCTCTGTACCCCCCTCTCTGTTCCCCCTCTCCCCGTTCCCCCCTCTTTCCTTAACACCTCTCTCTGATTCCCCTCTCTCTGTCCCTCCTCTCTGATGGCCCTCTCTCTCTGTCCGCGCTCTCTCTCTCTGTTCCCCTCTCTCTGCTCCCCCCTCTTTCTGTCCACCCCTCTCACTTTCCACCTCTCTCTGCCTCCTCCCTCTGTCACCACCACTCTCTGTCCCCCTCTCTGTACCCCCCGTTTCCCCCTCTGTCTCCCGCTCCGTCCCCCCCCGTCCCCCACTCTCTGCCCCCCTCTCTCGCTGTCCCCCTCTCTCTGTCCCCCGCTGTCTCTCGCCCCTTTCTCTGTCCCCCTCTTTCAGCCCCTGGGTACCCCAATTTCTGTCCACCCCTCGCTTCGTTCCCCCCTCTCTGTCCCCCCTCTCCATCCCACCTCTCAGACCGCCCTCTCTCCTTACCACCTCTCACTGTCCCCACTCTCTGTCCCCTACTCTCTCCCCCACTCTCTGTCACCCCTCTCTCGCTGTCACTCTCTCTCTGCCCCGGGTCCTCCACTTTCTGTCCACCCCTAGCTCCATTCTCTCCTCCATCCCCCCTCTCTATCCCCCCTCTCTGACCCCACTCTCTCCTTACCACCTCTCTCTGTCCCCCGTGACTCTGTACGCCCTCTATTTCCCCCCGTGTCCTTCGCTCTGTTTTCCATCTCTCTTAACCACTCTCTGTCCCCCACTCTCTGCCCCCGGGTCCTCCACTTTCTGTCCACCCTCGCTCCATTCCCACCCTCTCTGTCCCCCCTCTCTGTCTCCCCTCTCTATCCCCCCTCTCTATCCCCCCTCTCTGTCTCCCCTCTCTATCCCCCCTCTCTATCCCCTCTCTCTATCCCCTCTCTCTATCCCCCCTCTCTATTCCCCCCTCTCTATCCCCTCTCTCTATCCCCTCTCTCTATCCCCCCTCTCTATCCCCTCTCTCTGACCCCCCTCTCTCCTTACCACCTCTCCCTGTCCCCCATGTCTCTGTACCCCCTCTATTTCCCCCCGTGTCCCCCGCTCTGTTTTCCATCTCTCTTAACCACTCTCTGTCCCCCACTCTCTGTCCCCACACTCTGCCACCCCCTACCTGATCCCCTCTCTCTGTGCTCCTAACTCTGCCCCCCTCTCTGCACCACCTCTCTCTGTCCCCGCTCTCTCTCTCTATCCCCCTATCTCTTCCCCCCACTCTGTCCCCTCTCTCTCTCTCTGTCCCCCTATTTCGGTCCCCTGTCTCGCTGTCCCCTGTCTCGCTGTCCCCTGTCTCGCTGTCCCCCACTCCGATCCCCTCTCTCTGTCCCCACCTCTCTCTGTCCCCACCTCTCTCTGTCCCCCTCATTGCCCCGCCTCTCTCTGTCCCCCTCCCTCTGTCCCCCTCTCTCTGTCCCCCTCTCTCTGTCCCCCTTTCTCTGTCCCCCCTCTCTCTGTCCCCCCTCTCTCTGTTCCCCCCTCTCTCTGTCCCCCCCTCTGTCCCCCCTTCTGTCCCCCCTTCTCTCTGTCCCCCCTCTCTGTTCCCCCTCTGTGACCCTCACTCTGTACCCCCTCTCTCCCACAGCTCTCTGTCGTCCACTCTGTCCCCACGTCTCTGTCCCCACGTCTCTGTCCCCACGTCTCTGTCCCCCTAAGTCTGTCCTCCTCTCCTGTCACCCCCCTCTGTCCAGCCTCTCTCTGCCCCTCACTCTGTCCCACCCTCGCTCTGTCCACCCTCTCTCTGTCCCCCCGTCTGTCCCCCTTCTCTCTGTCCTCCTTCCTCTGTCCCCGCTCTCTCTGTCACACCTCTCTCTGTCCCACCTCTCTCTGTCCCACCTCTGTCTGCCACCCCTCGCTCTGTCCCCCTCCCTCTGTCGCTCTCTGTCTGTCCCCCCACTCTCTGTCCCCCTCACTCTGTCCCCCACTCTCACTTTCCCCCACATCTCTGTCCCCACCTCTGTCCCCACGTCTCTCTGTTCCCCTCAGTCTGTCCTCCTTTCTCTGTCACCGCCCTCTCTGTATCCCTTCTCTCTTCCTCCTCTCTCTGTCCCACCCTTGCTCTGTCCACCCTCCCTGCCCCCCTGTCTTCTGTCTCCCCTCGCTCTTCCCCCCCCTCTGTCTCCCCTCTCTCTGTCCCCCTCTCTTAGTCCCCCTCTCCACGTCTCCCCTCTCTCTGTCCCCTTTTCTCTGTTACTCTCACTCTATCCCCTTCTCTCTATCCCCTTCTCTCTATCCCCTTCTTTCTGTCCCCTCTCTCTGTCTCCCTTCTCTGTCCCCTTCTCTGTGTCCCCCTCTCTCTGTGTCCCCCTCTCTCTGTGTCCCCCCTCTCTCTGTGTCCCCCCCTCTCTGTGACCCTCACTCTGTCCCCCAGCTCTCTGTCCCCCACTCTGTCCACACGTCTCTGTTCCCCTAAGTCTGTCCTCCTCTCTCTGTCCGCCCTCTCTCTGTCCGCCCTCGCCTCTCTCTCGCACTCTCCATCCATCTTGCCTTCCCCTCCCTCTACCCCTCTCTCACCCTCCCCCTCTCTTGCCCCCCTCACTCGCGCTCCCCCTCTCTCGCCCTATCCTCTCTCGCTCTCCCTTTCTCTTGTTCTCCCCTCCCTCCCTTCCCTGTCTCGCCCTCTCCCTTCCTCTCGGCCTCCCCTCCCTCCTTCCCCTCTCTGACGGTCCCCTCCCCTTCCTCTCGGCCTCCCCTCCCTCCTTCCGCTCTCTGACGGTCCCCTCCCCTTCCTCTCGGCCTCCCCTCCCTCCTTCCCCTCTCTGACGGTCCCCTCCCCTTCCTCTCGGCCTCCCCTCCCTCCTTCCCCTCTCTGACGGTCCCCTCCCCTTCCTCTCGGCCTCCCCTCCCTCCTTCCCCTCTCTGACGGTCCCCTCCCCTTCCTCTCCCCCTCTCTCGCCCTCCCCATCCTCCCTCACCTCCATCCATCTTGCCTCCCCCCTCTCTTGCCCTCCCCTTCATCCCTCTCCACTCTCACCCTCTCCTTCCCTCCCTTCCCTCTCACTCCCTCTCCCTCCTTCAAGCCCACCCCGCCCTCGCCCTCCCCTCTATCGCCCTCCCCTCCCTTTCTCCCCTCTCTTGCCCTCTGCTCTCACCCTCTCCATTCTTCTCACCCTCCCTTCCCTCCTCTCTGTTGCCCTCCCCTCTCTTGCCCTCCTCTCTCTCACCCTCACCCTTCTCTAACCCTCCCCTCCCTCCCTAGCCTGTCGCGCCCTCCCCTCCGTATCTCCCCTGTCTCCCCCTCCCTCCCTCTCACCCTCTCCTTCCCTCTCGCCCTCTCCTTTCTCGCCCTCCCACCTCTCACACTCCCCTCTCTCACCTTCACCCCTCTCTCACCCTCCACTCCCTCTCATACCCTCACCCTCCCTCACCCCCTCCCCTCCCTCCTTCCCCTCTCTCGCCCACCCCCCTCTCACCCTATCCTCTCTCGCCCTCTCCCTTCCTCGCACCCTCCCCTCCCTCCCCTGTCTCTCCCTACTCTCTCTCTCCCTCCCCTCTCTCACCCCTCCCCTCTCTCGCCAACCCCCTTCCCTCTTTCGCCATCGCCCCTCTCACCATCCCTTCTCTCACCCTCCCCCTCTCTCGCACTCCTCTATCTCGCCCTCTCCCTCCCTCTCGCCCTCTCCCTCCCTCATGCCCATCCCCCTCCCTCTCCTCCCTCTCTCGCCCTCCCCTCTTTCACTCGCACCCTCACTCTCGCCTTCACCTTCCTCTCCCCTCTCGTGCACTGTGCTCTCTTGCCCTCCCCGTCTCTCGCCCTCCCCCTCTCACACCCTCCCCCTTTTCTCGCCCTCCCCCCCCCCCCCCCCCGTCGCACCCTCCCCTCCCTTCCCTCTCGTCTCCCGGTCTCCCCTCTCTCGACATCTCCTCTCTCATCCTCCTCACTCTCGCCTTCCCCCCTCTCTCTCCTCCCTCTCCCACTCTCTCTCCCTCTCGTGCTTCTCTCTCTTGCCCTTCACTCCCTCACTCCTCTGTTTCAACCTCCGTCTCTCAAACTCTCCCCTCTCTCTCTTCGTCCCCTCCCTCCTTCCTATCTCCCGCCCTCTCCCTCCCTTTTCGTCCCCCCTCGCGCTCCCTCTCTCTCCCATCCCCTCTTTCGCCCTCTCCCTCCCTCTTGACATTCCCTCCCCAACCTCCATCCCATCTCTCGCCCTCCCCTATCTCACCCTATCTCTCCCGTGCCCCCTCTCTCTCTTCCCCCTCTCCTTCACTCTCCCTCCACCTTCTCTCACTCTTGACCCTCCTCAATCAGTGTCTCTCTCTCTCTCCCCCACCTTCCTCCGTTTCTCTCTGACTGAATCGCTCTCCCTCCTTCCCTCCCTCCCTCTGTCTCAGACACATTCAGTCTCCCTGGTCCTTCCCTCTCCCTCTGACCCAGAGACTGGGGGTGTGGGGTTGGTTGGTCGTGAGGCTGCGTGTGTGGGGGGGGGGTGAGATGTGGGAGGTAGGAGGAGGGGAAAATGGGGGAGAGATGGAACTGCTGGAGGGAGACAGAGACAGCAGGACAGAGAGAGTGAGGGTGAGGGGATAGGGAAGATGTGGGCAGGTGGAGAAACCGAGGTTGGGGGAATTGTGTGTGAGAGGGGAAACGAGGGAGTGTGAAGAGGAGAGGTGATGAGGGAGAGAGAGAGAATTGAGGAGAAAGTGAAGGGGAGAGGTAATGGGGAGGCCAGGCTGCAGTGGGGGGACAGAGGGAGTTAACCCCAGCTCCTGAGCTCAGGGCGCGGTGCCCTCCCCTTCCCTGAGGACCAGGACTCGGGGCTGAGTCTGTCTCTCTCCAGCTCAGCTTCTCCAACACAAAGACACACAACAACATCGGTCCCTCTGCTGCTCGGCACGCTGTAATCAGCATTTTTATTGGTTACAAATGGAAGTGATGGATACAGTCAGTGGGATGGTGCCTTTTCTCACTGGCCCCTGAGTTGTGAGAAACATTGAAATGTTTCCCTGTAACCCCCCTGTGGGATAAGGAGGGACAAACCAGCGCTCCCCTCAGTCTGTTACCATAGCGACAGGCTGCTCCATCGCTGAAACACTGAACTGAAATGAGAAAATCCCGGATGGTGTGATTAATGAGGGAATTTGATGGATGGATGGATTTGGGTGAAGGGATATTTCAGCACATTCTTCAGCTGCTGCCTGAACTTAGTCTGGGTCACGGCATAAATCGCGGTGTTTGTGCAGCAACTGAGGAGCTGCAGCATGAAGCCCAATTCCCGCACAAACCAATCGAGAAACACAGGGGTATGCACAATAAACCTCATCCGGTTCCATATAGAATACAGCATGAACGTTGACCATAACAGGATGAAATTGGCCGAGATCACAAACAGTAAAATGATGGATTTTTTTCGGTTTCTCATTTCAGTGTCAGACTGAGCGTCCCCATTGGTGTGAGCGCGGAGTCTCCTGCGGGCTCTGCTGGTCACTAAAATGTGTCTGACGGTGAGAACATTGAGCAGCAGAATCAGGAGAAATGGGACCCCCGGGGTTAGAATGTGGTGGAGGAACTCGATTGTGACCCAGACACTGGACAATTGAACAGCGTCTGTTACATCACAAAACCAGGGGGCGTTCCCCAGCCGATACCGAGCCATGAGCATAAAATACCAGGAAATGTTCTTTAAACAGCTCAGCACAGTCACTGCTCCCAGAACCACAGCCGCCGTTTTCTCACTGCAATATTTACTTTTCAGCTTCTGGCAACAAATGGCCACAAACCGATCAAAGGTGAAAGTGACGGTGAACCAGACAGAGCAGTCAGTGGCTGCATAAAGCAGGGCGGCGTGGATATTACACACGGGGACAGAGTACCTCAGGAAATAAAACTGTTCCCGATAAACAATGGGAATGTGTCTCAGGATCAGGTCGAGGATAATGACCAGGAGATCCGCCGCTGCCATGGCCCCCAGGTAACGTCTGACACATGGAGACAATCCACAATCTTTATAAAGCAGGACGTAGATGGTCACTACGTTAACTGTGAGGAAGGAAAACAAACCCATTATCCATCAGCCTGGAGGCAAAGGGACCCGTTTGATCGGGGACCCAGTGAGATTTTCAAATGTGTCCCTGTATTCAGGGATTTATTAAAATAATTGGACCTGGAATAACAAATGGGAAGGTCGGAATTACTGACAAAAATGTGACAGAAACCACAAGAAACCCTCCCTCCCCAAACACACAGAGACACATCCATGATGACAGATGGTTTCTAGAACATTCCGACACACTCGATCACTCGAGAGCAGGCACAGGTCACTCCTTCCCAGTTCCTAATACGGAGGGTGGGAATGTTGCTGTCCTGAAGGATTCTCTCCCAGTTTCCTGAAGACAAACAGAGTTTGGGAATTCCTGTATTTTGGTCTAAATTGTGGTCGATCCTGTGTCGTGAAGAAATGTAAACGCAGGGAAAACGTATTCACCCCTTTAACTGCCTGAGGGGCCTTCGGAACAGTGTCTCCTTCTCCCTGGAACGGGATCTCTTCCCTCGGGATCTTATCGTTTGTTCAATTCACTGACGTCCGGCCGTTCACAAACAAACAACGTCAGGGACAGAACGTTCTGGGGAATGTCAGTTATAGAATGTCAGGGACAGAACGTTCCGGGGAGTGTCGGTTATAGAACGTCAGGGACAGAACGTTCCGGGGAATGTCGGTTATAGAATGTCGGTGACGGAACGTTCCGGGGAATGTCAGTTATAGAATGTCAGGGACAGAACGTTCCGGGGAGTGTCGGTTATAGAATGTCAGGGACAGAACGTTCCGGGGAATGTCAGTTATAGAATGTTGGGGAGAGAACGTTCCGGGGAATGTCAGTTATAGAATGTCGGGGGCAGAACGTTCCGGGGAATGTCAGTTATAGAATGTCGGGGACAGAACGTCCCGTGGAGCTCCTTGACCTGTCTATCACCTTTCACCCCTATTCACCCCACCACCATGATACACTGTGCACAGGTTACATATCTGTCCAGCACCGAGAGCTGTGCAGACCACATCATTGTATTATCTATAAACCTCAACCAGACAGTCTGACCAGCACAGAGACCTGTGCAGTGATCACCCGTGAATTCATATGTAAACCCAGGAGCAGTTACCCTCCCAGCATGTAGGACTCTGTACCCCACCCCAGTGCATTGATCTGTAACCCAGGAGCAGTTACCCTCCCAGCATGTAGGACTGTGTACACCACCCCAGCGCATTGCTCAGTAACACTGTGTTAGATCCCTGCCCAGTGTGGGGAAACTTGCAGCCCATGCTGGAAGTGACAGGACCTCCAGCTCCCACCAATTTACAGCTCCATATCGATATTGTGCCATGTCAAGGGGGTGCTGTGGGTGTGAACATCACTGCCAGAGAGAGATGGCGGGGGAATCAGTTTAAATATCATCACATGGGATGGGTTTGTGGTATAGACATAGAGGAGGAGACTGAGAGATAGTGTCATGGACGGCTGTGTTCTCAGGTTTCAGAATACTGAAATGTAGACACTTCGATAGCATCCGGTTACATGAGCCAGTCTTCCCAGGAAAGACGGGAAAAGGGGACATTGGTGTGAGGTGAAATGATGGAGTTTGGATGAACGTTTGTTCTACAGCTTTGTAATTGGGAGTAGTTACAACAGAATCTCTGACTCACTGGGCAGAGAGATTATCTGTACGTGGCCAAGCTAGATTCCTGGTGCTATCCTATCAAACACAACTCATTGACGACCCACACACCCCACCCCCACCATAGTGTCCCTCTCATTCAGTACCAGCTTGGTTCTCCCACCCATCATGGCTGGAGGGACTCACAGTCGCCCGGGTGCCCCTGGATATTCCATGACCCCTGGCACTGGTGCCATCTTTAAAAGGCCAATGGGTACACGGCTGACCTTTCTCAGTTAGGAGCTGCCCTGTACAGTTTACCCCGAGCATGAAAGATATGGGGCAATTACACCACGGTTTGTCGACTGGGGCACGGAGGTCCTGGTGGATGGGCTAGTACAGAGGGTGACCATTCTCTTCCCAGAGAGAGCCACACCAGCAGACCCACTGAGCATGGTCTGTGCTCCCCACCCAGCTCAGTGCAGTTTCTGTGATCTGAAGAAATGTCCAGCAATACAGCACATGCATCAAAAACCTTCCCCGCTCTGTCAGGATAAGGGTCACTGTGTTCTCTCTGCTCCCTCACACTCACGGTATATCTGTTATAGCACCGACCCCCGAACAAAGCTCTTGCTCATATACACGCGGCGCTCTCTGTTCCTTCAGCCCCTTTATAATGGCACGGCCTGTTTTAAACTGTCTTTCTTTATCTTTCATATCAAAGTGCATCACCTCATACTGCTCTGCGTTGATCCCTATCTACCAGCGTGTCACTGTCCTGTTAGAGTTCCACACTGTCCTCCATAGACTTTACAATCCTTGCAGGTTTGGTACCATTTAGAAACATTAAGATTGTCACAGTCCCCATGAAACAACTGAAATCCTGTCCCACACACAGGAGTGTGAGCAAGTGAGATACTGATATATTCCCAAGGACAGAGTCAAATAATGACATACTGTCAATGGATCAACAAAAATCCTGACATATACGAGACAGAGTAGATGAAATATTGACAAACCACAGAGCAAGAGAAATCCTGATAGGTTCCACTTATCTATATTCACCAGGGTATAATGGGATGAAGTTGAAAGCGTGTACTGTACCTTTAAGAGAGAGTGAATGCTGCTCTGAACTGAGAGCTTACAAGTACCTGTGATATGAGAGGATGGCAGACCCAGAAACAGTATATTACTACAGAGCTGGAGTCTGGTTATAAGCAGTTAAGAGATAGAGGGTCTTTCAGATCACTTTCAGTGTTAAAAAATACATTGTTGTTTTTATTTAATCAGTGGAATTTGGGAGTTCTCTGTCACTCATATTTTAACAGTTTCGAGGTGAATTGAGCATTTATTTATGTTTAGTTTAAATTACCAGATGAGATCTATGCTGTGCCCTAACAATTGCTGTGTGTGTATCTGTGTGTCTCTGTGTGGGGCAAGTCTGGCTGTCTCTGTGGTGCTTAAAGTGATGCAATGTCACCCTCTGCTGGCCTCCCCACGCCACTGCACCGGCATTGGCAGAGGGTGAAAACCAACAGGAATTCACTCAGAGAGGGGGAGGGAGAGGGCAGCTGCTCACAGCACCATCCAAACTGATGTCTTATCCATGTACTGATCTAAATATCCTTTAAACGTTGTAACTGTCCCTGTTTTCACCACTTGCTCTGCAAGTTCATTCCACACACAAGCCAGCTTCTTCTAAAATAATTACCTCTCATGACTTTTGTAAATCTTCTTTCCTCGCACCTTAAAATATCACTCAGTTTTGAATCCCCAACTCTCGGTAAAAGACATCAGCCCTTCAGCTTATCTGTACCCCTTATCATTTTATAAACCTCTGCAAAGTTTCCCCTCTATATAATATACTCTAGGGAAAAAAAGTCCCAGCCTACCCAGCCTCTCCTTATAGCTCAATCTCTCCATTTGCAGCAACATCCAGGTTAAACTCTTCTGAACCCTCTCCAGGTTAATAATATCAAGGTCAATAATATCAAAGTGAACAGTCAATGTATTTTATAAGGGTAATGGAGACCAAAACTAGAGGACATAGTTGTAAGGTAAGAGGGGAAACATTTAAAAGTGACCTAAGGGGCAGATGTTTCACCCACAGGTTGGTGTGCCTGTTGAATGAGTGGGCAGGATGACCAGACTGGACACAGTATTCCAGAAGAGGTCTCACCAATGTCCTGTACAACCTCAACATGACGTCCCAATTCCGATACTCAAAGGTCTGACCATTGAAGACAAGTGTGTTAAACACCTTCTTAACCACATTACCTATATGAGATGCAAATTTTAAAGAATTATACCTGATGGCCGAGGTCTCTGTTCTACAACACCGCCAAAGGCCCTGCGTTTAATTGTATAAGTCCTGCTCTTGTTGGATTTACCAAACCCAGTATCTCGCATTAGTCCAAACTAAACTCCATCTGCCACCCCTCAGCCAGTGAGTGACATTACCACCTCCTCACCTTCCCCGTTTAATTTTAAAATGTCCCCCCCCTCTCCAGGAGGCCTGCACACTCCGGCCTTCATTTTCACAAAGACCCTGAGCTTGGTTTGCCTTGTGTGGTTAGAGGGAGGAGGGACAGATTGCAGACACAGTCAGTGGGGAGGAGAGGCTGGAAAGTATCCTTTCATGGCGTGGTATCATTTCATGGTTTGAGACACATGTGAGAGTTGAGTTATACTGATCGGTGTTTTGGGACCAGAAATTATGGTCTTTCTCCGTGTCTGATGTTCAGTAATAAAGATCTACTTGAGACCCTTCATTGGGCAGAATATGTCTGCAGGATTCCTTTCCCTAATATAGTAGACTACAGATAATAGCGATTAAAGATGGTCAGAGTTAATTTCGATCTTGCACTTGTTTAACAAAACAAAGTGTTTTGTGTAGTTCAGTAATGGTAACCTGATTATAATAAATCCACACCGAGCTGAATGCTGTACCTTAAAATGTGACCCAAAATCTGGGTATAGTAGTGTCGTGGGTAGTGTCCCTGTCTCTGAGCCATGACTCTGGGTTTGATTCCAATTCCTGAAATTGTTTGGTAGTGTTCCTAGCTCTGGACCAGAAGGTGTGGATTCATGTCCTGCCTGTTGCAGAGGTATGTCTCAGCATGTCATAACAGACTGATGAACAAACACACGGGAGAATAATGTTACAGCTTTATGGGTATTGCTGAGTGGTGCTCGTGTCCCTACCTCCGGGCACAAAGGTCTAGGTGTAAATCCCACAGAAGTGTCTCCTAATATATCTGAACAAACTGATTAAACTGGTTTTAGAATTGTGACTTGATGGAGAAAGAACAGGTGTCGGTGTTGAATGTCAGCATTTCGGCCCAGGATCATTGAAAGTACAGCCATTCGTGTTGATTGAAGTCACATTTCGCAGCAGTAAAGGTTTATAAAATCAGAATGGTCATGGATAGGGTTTGTAGTCAAGGTTTTTCCCCAGGTTAGGGGCGCTCAAAACTAGAGGATATTGGTGGAAATTGAGAGGGGAAAGGTTTTGAAGAGGCCTAAGGGGCACCTTTTCACACAGAGGGTGGTGTGTATATAGAATGAGCTGCCAGAGGAAGTGGTGGAGGCTGGTACAACTCCATCATGTAAAAGGCATCTGGATGCTGACAGACCTACCAAGATTTTCCAGCAATTTCTGTATTTGTTAAAACATTAATTTTAACACCGGTATCTGTGTTAGCTGTTTGGATACAGAATTGGCTGGCCAACAGAAGACAGCGAGTGGTAGTGGAAGGAAAATATTCTGCCTGGAAGTCTGTGGTGAGTGGTGTTCCACAGGGATCTGTCCTTGGGCCTCTACTGTTTGTAATTTTTATAAATGAGTTGGATGAGGGGATTGAAGGATGGGTCAGCAAGTTTGCAGATGACACGAAGGTTGGAGGTGTCGTTGACAGTATAGAGACCTGTTGTAGGCTGCAGCGGGACATTGACAGGATGCAGAGATGGGCTGAGAGGTGGCAGATGGAGTTCAACCTGGATCAATGCGAGGTGATGCATTTTGGAAGGTCGAATTTGAAAGCTGAGTACAGGATTAAGGATAGGATTCTTGGCAGTGTGAAGGAACAGAGAGATCTTTGTGTGCAGGTACATAGATCTCTTAAAATGGCCACCCAAGTGGACAGGGTTGTTAAGAAAGCATATGGTGTTTTGGCTTTCATTAACAGGAGGATTGAGTTTAAGAGTCGTGAGATCTTGTTGCAGCTCTATAAAACTTTGGTAAGACCGCACTTGAAATACTGCGTCCCGTTCTGGTCACCCTATTATAGGAAAAATGTGGATGCTTTGGGGAGGGTTCAGATGAGGTTTACCAGGTTGCTGCCTGGACTGGAGTGCTTATGTTATGAAGAGAGGTTGACTGAGCTCGAAGTTCTTTCATTGGAGAAAAGGGGGAGAAGAGGGGACCTAACTGAGGTATTCAAGATTATGAGAGGCATAGATAGTGTTGATAGCCAGAGACTATTTCCCTGGGCAGAAATGGCTAACACGAGGGGTCATAGTTTTAAGCTGGTTGGAGGAACGTATAGAGGGGATGTCAGAGGCAGGTTCTTTACACAGAGAGTTGTGAGAGCATGGAATGCATTGCCAGCAGCAGTTGTGGAAGCGAGGCCATTGGGGACATTTAAGAGACTGCTGGACATGCATATGGTCACAGAAATGTAAATGTGCATACATGAGGATCAATGGTCGGCACAACATGGTGGGCTGAAGGGCCTGTTCTGTGCTGGACTGTTCTATGTTCCATGTTCTATGTATTCTGAATACATTAACCATTTTATTTTTTTAATGACACAGGGACATATAAACATATCTTCAAATCGACCGAGACCATTTTCTGCTCAGGGTATGGCTCTGTGTATGACAGCAGCAATGATGCACCGACATGGAACAGGGAATGTGATGGAGACATAGTTTGGACAATGTACAAGGAGACCTCACATGGTCCAGTATTGGGAGAGAATGACATTATTGTGTGATTCAACTCAGGGAGGGAGAAAATGTCATCTGCCCGAGAAGAAACGGCCGATTGCACTCTCTCTCCTGCATTATTCCTCATCACAGTAACGTGTACGAGCTAAAACAAGACTCTCCTGTTATTGTTACCATTCTTATTTTTATAGAATCCCTGCAGTGTGGAAACAAGCCCTTCGGCCCAACAAGTCCATACTAACCTTTCAAAGACTAACCTTCCCATGCCCTTACAGTTACCCCTGACTAGTGCACCTAAAGTAGAAATCGCTGAACACTATGGACTATTTGACCAACCCACTTGAATTATACAGCTTTGGGCTGTGGGAGGAAACTGGAGCACCCATCAGAAGCTCACGCAGACAAGGGGAGAAGACGCAAATATTGGGACCATAGGGAGTAAGTTTACAGATGACATCAGAAAAGTGGTGTTGCAGATTATCTCAGAGTACAACAAGATCACAAATAGATGGAACAAAGGGGCAAGGTGTGACAGATGAAGTTTAACTTAGATAAATACGAGGTTACGCATTTTGGGTAGGCAAATCAGGGCAGAAATTACACATTTAATTGTAAGGGCCTGGTGAGTGTTGTGAGACAAAGGGAAATAGGGCTGCAGGTACATTGTTCTTGAAAGTGGAGTCGAATGCAGGCAGTGCGGTACAGAACACATTTTACAAATTTGCCTTAATCAGTCAGAGCATTGAGTATAGGAGTTGTGGTGGCATGTTGTATCTGTACAGGATGTTGGTGAGACCACTTTAAGAATACTGCGTACATCTTGGTTTTCTGCAGAAAGGATTTACACGGATGTCCCAGGACTGGAGGTTTGAGCTTGAGCGAGAGGTTGATTAGTTTGAGGTGTTTCTCCCTGGAGTGTCAGAGGCTGAAGGGTGACATTTCAGAGGTTTATAAAACCATCAGGGGCATGGATATTCTGAACAGGCATGTTCTGCTCCCCAGGGTAGGGGAGATCAGAACAGGAGAGCATAGGTTGGAGGGGAGAGGGCGAATGATTTAGAAGGGACCTGAAGATAAATGTTTCACACACACAGTGGTGTGTGTACATAAAGTGCTGTCAGAGGAAGTGCTGAAGGCGGTTACAATCGCACATTTAAAAAGTATCCGAAAGAGGAGGGATATTGGCCAAATGCTGGCAAATGGGACTGGATCAGATTTGAAATCTGATCGGAGTGAACAGATTGGACTAACGGGTCTGTTTCCGTTCTGTATGACTCTCTGATTCTGTAAGAGGGATGACGAAAAATTCTGAAAGTACCGTTCAAATCCGAATCCTCTTCACTGGAAGTTTATCGTGCCTCTATGTTCACATTGATTGAAAGTTGCGTTAGTGAAATATTTGACAAAGAACTGAGTAATGGATAATGGGACACAGACAGGAAAGTGCGGCTGAGACCCCAACCTGATCATCCACAATCTTAGTGCCTGGTGGAGAAGGTTCAACGTATCTAATGACTCACTCCTGTCCCTCAATCCCGTGGTCCTGTGCTCCATTCAGACCATTAAGCCTGTTAGGCAGGAGCATTTAGAGACTACTTACTTCTATAACCTGTTGCACAGAAACAGAGGAGATCATTCAGCCCTGCAAGACTGTCCCACACCCGTTGAGGTGATTTGGGAAATGTAATTGTAAAACCCAGGCTGGGGATGAAAGAGGCCCCTCATCTCTCTTTACAGAGCTTCCCCTCTCTGAAACGTGTGCTCCATTTGTTGGTCATGTTGTAGACCCAAATTCATTATGAATACAGCTCCCATACCTCACCCAGAGATGGCTCACAAAATCCTCTGGTCTCCCTGACGGCAACATTCAGTAACAGAACATTCATGAAAATAACACCCACTAACTTTCCAATAACAGAATGTGAGAACATCAGACACAGGGCCAGGTCGTTCACTCCCCAAACCTGCCTTGTCCTCCACTAAGATCATGACTGATCTGCTCTTGGTCTCAAATCCTCTTTCATACCCAATTCTTCATCGCCCTCAACTCTCTGATAGGACACAAGTGGTCAGGTAAAAATGACTGGCCCTGATATCAAGGCTTCTGTTGACTTCTGTTGACATCAAGGAGCTTAACAAATGTGAACTTAATGGGTATCAGAGAAAACTCTCCAGTGTTTGGAATCATGCATTGCACAAAGGAAGATGTTCAACATCTCAGTCCTGGGTCACCTCTGTGGGAGATCCTCAGGGTAGCTTCCTCTTCACAAACTTCTACAGCTGCTTCATCAATGTCTCCCCGCCCCCACCCTCCCCACCATAAGATCAGAAGTGGGGATGGTCACTGAGGATTCCACAATGTTCAGAATAATTTGACACCCCCGTCAGCTCCTGAATTGGACTGTGTCCATGTGCAGCAGGACATGGACTGCATTGAGGCTTGTGCTTTTAAAGAGTCCGTAACATTCATATAAAGGACTGTCTGACACTGCACATTGCCACAGTAAAATAACAGTTCATTCCGCACCTCACACTGGTTTCACAGGAATATGAGGAAGTCGTTCAGCCCATTGACACTATTGGAGAAGAACAGGGACAGCCCATTCAGTGCCTCCAGCCTATTACTCAGGAAGAGAAGGATTCTAGTGTGATGGGCCACACCAGAGCCCCTCGACAATATTTGAAGGCGGTAGCCGAGACTCTAATGTTTTCTTATTTTAAAGAAAATGTAAAGTGTCTGTTCCAGATGCAATGTGACTGGTCAAACAACTCAGTGTGAAGCAAAACACCATTTACTTAAACACGATAGATGAAATAAAACCAAAGAAAGAAGAATTTAGAATAACGTAATTATATTGGACGAGTTAACAGAATAATAGATCTAGGACCTAATACTAATGAACTGTTCCAATACTGGAAAATCACATGAACACAGCCCTTGGCAAAAAGGAATATTCAGACACTGAATGACACAAATATTTCTCCAATTCAGGATTTAAAAACAGCACCAAGAGAAAATTCACAGAGAGTAGCTGCCAGGAGACATTCACTAAAGCTTTCAACTTGGTGGAGACCCCAATGATTTCTGATGTTACTGAGAAACCAAAACCCAGAAATCCTAATCTGCGAGAGCTGACCACACCCATTCCATCTGCAGTAAAATAAACCTAAGGCCTCACTAGTTGTTTACTCAAGTGGTCTTAACTAGCCAGCTTGGTAACGGTCATTCAATCTCTCTCGTAAAAGAAACCAGAACAAAATACCTTCTTAAAACCTACAGCATCATCACACTAGTCAGCACATCGAGCTGTCATACAGGAACCAGGGTAACCCAATCAGGCCCTTGGCCCTGTCCAATTGGACGAGGAAGAAGCCAGTCAGTCCCTTGAGTCACTTATACAGGAACAGGAGGAGGCCATTCCCACCTCAATGCACTTACACAGGGGCAGAATGAGGTAATTGATGCTGATTCCTGATGAACGGCTTATGCCCGAAACGTCAATTCTCCTGCTGTGCTTTTCCAGCAAACCACTGTCTGCTCTGATCTTCAGCATCAACAGTCCTCGCTGACTCCTAACTGATGCTCTAACATGATGAACAAGTGGAGCAGAGGCTGCACAGACAGACTGCTCCACGTTGTTCCTCGTAGCTCCATCTGTCATGATACACACGTGGGACTTTAATGCGGTTTTCTCGCGGTGAGGAGGGAAGCCATATGTCTTGTGTGAAGTCACAAGAAGGCACCTTCCATCTCCGAGAAGCCAGCCTGGTGTTCTCTGTGTAAGGCGGGAGCTGGTGGGAACGGCTACCTGTTTCAGATGGAAGGTATTGTGGCTGCTGTTGGGGATTGTGAGCAACATGGCGTTCAGTACGGGTTCACACGCCGCCTACACAATAACGTGAGGAGAGTTAATTTAGGCATATAAACTATTAGGAAAGTCACGTTAGATTGATAAATGGACTCTCTAAGTTCAAATAATGCTGATCTTCTTCATGTTAATCTTGTCTAGTGCACGTCCTGTTCAGTGTAACCTGTATGCCTTACTCTGTCCAAGTCTATTTCCACCCTATGATCTGTCTGGCCATGCTGACTATGATCTTCCTCCGCTGCTCATAAATAAAGTGATTCCCTGTCCTGAGGTACACGTGACAATAAATCAAACCAACCAATCCTTGATAAAGTATGGAATTTCTCTCCCTGTCAATGTCTCTTTTGGAAGTAACTGATCGCTGCCACTCCTCATGTTTAACGTCACCGTGTCTTCGTCTCTCACAGCTCTACTGATTAAACGCTCAGCTTCTTCACTCTATCCTCGTGATACCATCACCCGTGTCTGTGGTAAGGAGATCATTCCTTACAAAGGAGATCAAATCCGTAGAGTGTGTCCCAACCACGCTTTCGGCAAGGCCCTAAAACAGCAGGAAGATGGCATTACTTATGTACTCGAATTATCTTACAATGAAGGACAGCACACCATTGACTGCACCCATTACTTACACAGGATTTGATTCGAAGCAGTCAGCAGAGACTCGTGAGTGGGAGATCATGCTTCCCAAATTTGTTAGAGTTCGTTGATGAAGTGACCAAGCAGGTTGATGAGGGCCGAGCGGTAACCATAGTCTCTATGGATAACAGTAAGGCCTTTGATAAGGTTCCACATGGCAGACTGCTCTGGAGAATTACATCATGTGGAATGCTGGGGAACTGGCCAATTGGATGCATAGTTGGCTTGATGGTCGGAAGCAGGGGGTTTAGTGGAAGGATACTTGTCAGACTGGAGGCTGGGTCCATAGCTGTCTGTTTTGGTTAATTTGGTTGAGAATGTACAAGGCATGATTAGTAAGTTTGCAGATGACACTACAATAAGTGGGAGCATAATCATTGAGGAAGTTTATCAGAAATTGCAGCAGGACCTTAATCAGTTGGGAAGTGGGCCGAGAAATGGCAAATGGAATTTAATAAAGAAGTGTGATGTCTTCCATTTTAGAAACTCAACTCAAGGTAGGAGTTGCACTGCGAATGGGAGGGCCTTAAGGGGTGTAGTGGGCAGTGAGACCTTGGTGTTCAGGAGCATGGTTCTCTGAGAGTGGAGTCACATGTAGACAGGGCAGTGAAGAAGGCATCTGGCACACAGACCTTCATCAGGCCGGACATTGAGTATGGAAGTTGGGAATTTATGCTGCAGTTATACAGGACTTTGGTAAGGCCGCACTTGGAGTATTCTGTTCAGGTTTTGTCACTTTGTTATAGGGAGCACATGTCTATCTCCTAAGGAAGTTATTACGGTACCTTGCTGTGGCAACTGACAGGGTACCCTTCATTGTTCAGTACTTCCCAGGAGCTGACAAATTATACCATGTTCTTCGTGACCTCCAACACATTATCAATGAGGATGAGCACCTCGCCAAGACCTTCCCCACACCTCCACTGCTTGCCTTTAAACAACCACCAAACCTCCAACAGATCATTGTTCATAGCAAGCTGCCCAGCTTTCAGGACAGCGCCATACAACCCTGTCACGGTAGGCACTGCAAGACGTGTCAGAATGTGGACATGGGTATTACCATTACATGTGAGGACACCTCCCACCATGTACATGGCAGGTACTCATGTGACTCAGCCAACATTGTCTATCTTATACATTGCAGGCAAGGGCGCCTGGAGGCATGGTACATTGGGGAAACCGAGCAAAGGCTACGACAAAGGATGAATGGGCACCACACCACAATCAACAGACAGAAGTGTTGCCTCCCAGTTGGGACACTTCTGCGGTACTGGACATTCGACCTTGGGTGACCATCCTCCAAGGCAGACTTCAGGACAGTCAACAGCGAAAAATAGCCAAACAGGGCTGATAGCTAAGTTCAGTACCCATAGGGAGGGCCTCAACTGGGCCCTTTGGTTCATCATACTACAGGTGACCACCATTGCACTATATACATACACAGACACAGTTACACACACACACACACACACACAGTCACTCCTATACACACACATACACACGGACACACATATACACAGACATGCACACAGACACTCATGCACACCCTTACAGACACACACACTCCCATACTCACACATGCATCCTCTCAGAGACTTAGACCACTCTACACTCATGCAGGCACATATACCCTCTCTCTCACAGACACTCGCAAACCCCCACCCCAGACACATACACACTTCCACTCACACATGCACCCCCTCACTGAATTAAGACACTCTGCAATCACGACACACACATGTACACTCTCTCTCACACTTACAACCCCCAAACCAGACAGACGTACACACAGACAGACACAAAGACCCACATGCGCCCATACGTTTTGTGGGGTGAATTTGTACTTGCAGAGTTACATTGTACTTTGCTCAAAAACAGTAAAACTCTGTTATCTGGCTTTTTAGGTTAGAATTGATCTAAAATCATGGCATAGACAGAGAACACAGGGCGCTAACACCTTCGACATATTGTCTAAATAACCCAATTGTTACAGTTAACCTGAGAATGCAACTTAAAAAAAAAGTTTTTTGATTTACACACGGAAGAAGGTAAACTATCATGGTTTTTGAACAGATGAAAGACTCAACAGACAATCAAGGTAATTTTCAATGTGTAGCTTCAGTTACATCATATCGTAATTTTTTTTGCTATAAATGCTGTGCCTTACAATTTTGTCCCCCACAATCACCTGAAGAAGGTGCGGTTCTCTGAAAGCTACTGTGCTTCCAATTAAACCTGTTGGACTATAACATGGTGTTGTGTGATTTTTAACTTTGGACACCCCAGTCCAACACCAGCATTTCCAAATCATGATTACTGTGAAGTGGAATCGTACTAATCGTTCTCCAGCACTCTGGCACCTCCCCAATGGTCAGATTCTAAATAAAATTAATGTTAGAGGTCATCTCGCCACGTTATTCATGCTCTTCGCAAGCATTATTGTGAGATTTTCTCTAGAGTTATGCATGTAGAGTAGAGAAGGACAATGATTTTAAACAATGCTGTGTATTACCCTAGAGAGCTGAGATTGCTCTGAACTGGATGGAAACCTTTCAGCAGCCTGGTAATGTTTTTGCTGCCTCTGTACAGGATCTTAGTGAGATCACATTGGAGTAGTGTGTAAAGAATTTTTCTACTCAATGAAGAAAGTGTATTGTTATATTGGAAGGAGCTCAGAGATAGTTCCCTCAACTGATTCCTGCAAAGAAAGTGTCTTAGGATGGAGAGTTATCAGGAAAGTGGAACCGAGGCCTCGATAACATCAGCCATGATTGTATTCAATGGCGGAGCTGGTTCGAGGGGTTGGATTCCTGACTGATGCTCCTCGTCCACACTCAGCCTTTCGACCGTAATACACAGTATAGAGGGAAGACTGTCTATCAAACAGGAAGCAGGCTCTCCGGATAAATCAGTCTTAATCAGTTTGTCAGAACGTCACCAGTGGAGTCACACAGTGACCAGTGCGGGGACCTCAACTATTTACAATCTACATCAATGATCAGGAGGTTGGAACAGATATCCAGATACTGAGTTTGGTGATGTCGCTTGGATAAGCAAGAGATTAAATTATCAAGAGAGGGTGGAGTGTCTGCGAATAGATACAGAAAGTTAAAGACAATGGATAATAATCTGGCAGGTGCAATACAACATAATATAACCTGTAATTTCATTTACAGGAATAATGGAAGGCAGTATGTTACTGAAATGGAGAGGGATTACAGGACTTCATGATACTGTGTACTGGGGGGTTCACTCAGACCCGTTCAGACATGGAAGGTTTTTCTCCATCCCTGATGGTCTGCTCATTGACAATCCGAGTGACCCCATTGCTCTCTGTACACATGGAATACTTTTGATGTGGTTGGTTGGTGGTGGGGATGGAGTTTTGAAACGTGTAGTAAGGGGATGGCCTTTATCCAAGATACAATTATTCCTTTCTATATGGAGACCCGTAGACGATGGGAATGGCTGCCTGCTTCTGAATGAAGGAACTGTGGCTGCTTTCAGGACAGGGGTATTCACCAACATAATATACTGTACATGGACAACCTGTAACATTAATAGAGTGTGAGCTCCTTCAGTTCCTCTACCTCTCCCCATGTAATGGCTACTCGGCAGATTCCATGTACACCTTCGGGAATCTCACTATACTGGGAAAATAAGGATACACCTGGCAGCTTCCCGCTGAGGGAGAAGCAATGTATTGATCTCATCCACCATATACATCCTCCATCACCGAATGGTGACATTGATGTTGAGATACTGGGAGAAGACGGAGCTGTCACCGACTCCGGCCTGGAAAGTTTCGGATCACAGAAGCTGAATGAAACTGTGACCCTAATAGCCACCGGCAGCACCATCTTCCCCCTGGCGTGAAGCTGCAGGTCGTGTTGAAGAAGGTGACACCGCTCTGTGACCAGCTCCTACTTCAGACCAGATCCCCTCAACACTCTGTTCCTGGGTTAAGTGTAGCTTGGGAAGCTGCTCCTGGAAAACCCGAGGTGGATACAGCAGATCCCTTTCCCAACACACACTCACTCCGTGGTTTCAGAGCTTCCCCTCTCTGCAGCTTCTGTTCCATTTGGTGTTCATGTTACACACCCAGATGCTGTTACCATAGTCCCCATGCTCCATCCAAAGTTGGGTCACCAAATCCTCCGGTCTCACTGAATGTCTGAGGCAGCTCAGAGCAAAACCTCCAGCAAACCATCCCCAGCACCTCCACTAACTTTTCAACAACAGGAGTCAGTCAGAAACCCCTCGGCTACAAATATTGTGGACCAGACCAGATCCCCGCAAAATATTTTAAGAAGGCCACTTAGACCCAAACCATTCCTTATTTGAAAGAGAGATGTGAAGTGTATTTTCCAGATATGTTGTGACTGGTCAAAGCACTCAACGTTAAGCCAAGTATAATCTATTCAAATGCTTTAGTTAAAATACAATCAAAGAAATTTTGGGAGAACTTATATGTTGGAACAGTTACACAAACAATAGATACCGTACCTTCTTGGTATATACTGCTTGGCACAAAGATAAATTCAAATACAGATTCTTACATGCAGTTTTTTTGATCCAGGAAAAAGCAACATCAACAACCATCTCAGAGAGAAAAGCAGCTGGGGATCATGTATTGAAACTTTTAACCCTGCTAGGATCTCCAACAGCTTCTGAATGCTGCAGCCAAAAACAAAATGAGAAACCCTGGTCAGGGAGAGCTGGCCACTGCCCTTCCATTGTTATCACCGTTTTAATAAAACCTAAAGGCCTCCTCAGTTATTTACTTAAACTGTTTTCAGACAGCAGTTCCGCACCTCTGCCTTTAAAACCTCTCTTAAAAAAACAAGAGAAAATAACCTTTATACAGTGATAGTATCCTCACAACTCCACCTTTAATAAAATGATCTATCAATATACAAAGATGGATTCATGTTAGACTTCCTAATCTTCCTCTATTAGTAGCAGATAGAAAGGATAGTGAAGAAGGTGTTTGGTATGCTTTCCCTTATTGGTCATAGTATTGAGTACAGGAGTTGGGATGTCATGTTGCAGCTGGACAGGACATTGGTTAGGCCACTGTTGGAATATTGCGGGCAATTCTGGTCTCCTTCCTATCGGGAAGATGTTGTGAAACTTGAAAAGGTTTAGAAAAGATTTACAAGAATGTTGCCAGGACTAGAGGATTTGAGCTACAGGGAGAGGCTGAACCGGCTGGAGCTAATTTCCCTGGAGAGTCAGAGGCTGAGGGGTATGGATAGGATAAATAGGCAAAATCTTTCCCTGGGGTCGCGAGTCCAGAACTAGAGGGCATAGGTTTAGGGTGAGAGGGGAAAGATATCAAAGAGACCTAAGGGGCAAACTTTTTCATGCAGAGGGTGACACGTGGATGGAATGAGCTGCCAGAGGATTTGGGGGAGGCTGATACAATTTAAGAGACATTTGGATGGGTATATGAATAGGAAGGGTTTGGAGGGATATGGGCTGGGTGCTGGCAGGTGGGACGAGATTGGGTTGGAATATCTGGGGGCATGGACGGGTTGGACTGAAGTGTCTGCTTCCATGCTGTACATCTCTATGACTCTGTGATTCTATGACTGCAATGCATTATATATATATATATATATGATATTGACTCTGAGCATATAAATGTTCACAACGAGATTCGATTTCAGTCATTTTACTCCTGCCACAGAATGCCTTTGTCTTTCTTCATCCACGTCTCCAGACTGTGTCAAAACTTAGTTTTCTCGCCCTGTCACCTGTATAATTTCAAACTGAATGGCAGCAATAATAAGCTCAATTGAAACAGACTGCTAATTTTTCACCTGAATGCCCCCAAAGTTTTAAGGAATCACGATCAGTGATAAAGACTTGTCTCATGTATGTTATTCACAATTTAAATGCTGAAATGTTGTAACACCAACGTCAAGCTCAAGGCCTCCTTCCCCATTGTGGAATAAATCTGTTGATGTTTCCACTGGACACCCCAACCACACGTTACATAATGGAGCACTCCTCATCTCTCCAATGCTCCCTCTGAATTATATAGCTCCTCATGTCTCAGCATAAAAGAATTACATACTTCTGTACCTCTTAATGCTATAACCTCTTTACCTGCTACTCCTGGCCTATACCAGTAAACCTTACTCTCATAGGCATATGTTTTAAGAAGATCTCACACATTCTTCTCAATCTCTCACAGAATCCAAACTTTGATTTCTGAACCCAATCATCATCAGCCATTTCAGTTTCTAATCTTGCCGTTGTAACTCTCTGCTCTTCCACACGAGTTCTCACGGCTGCAGGAAGTGAATTGTTGAACTTCTCCAAAATAAGAATCTCTCTAAGAGTGCCATAGCCTTTGCTCTGTTTTTAATACTAATACCCACCTTTCAAAATTACTTTGTTTGATTCTTTCAAACTCAATGCACGCTTAACGAGGGAGGTTTTTTTTTTAGATTCCAGAAACGCTGTCTGTAGCTTCTGGCCCAAGCTCATATGCCCTTCAGATGGCTTTCTTCACCTCCTCATACTGGCCAGATACCCCCACTGATCGGGATGCAAATACCTTACAGCTCTGGGTGGATCAACTAAATCCACATGGTCACTGATCACTGCATTTGTTTAGCCACTTTCTCAAATGAAATTAAAAAGCCTTCCCCATCCTTCTCATCAAATTTAGACAATGTCTGGGCATATTTAAACAGAACCCCATCAGGCCTTTGGCTACTAAAGGATTGCTCATCCTTACTATCCTCCTCATCCAACCTACCGTCTACCTTCATCTCCAACTTCTATGTCAACTTTCCTAATTACTAACTTGTGAAGTTGAAAAGCTCTGGGTTTCTTCTCTCTCGTTCTTCTTCATTTCCTTTTCTTTTATTTCTACTTCTCATTTTAATTTGACTGGTTTCAATTCCTTCTCATGTTCAAGTCGCCTCATTTCAAATTGAATTCGAGCCATTTCCAAAGAGTCTGATGGCGGTTCCACCAAATGTAATTGCCAAGCTATAGCTGTAATTATCTCTCATTTTCTCACAGACAAACACAACCCCAACTCCAGCTTGTCTGTCAATTCCTACAGCTTTACCTTCATTACCTTTTGTAAAACCCCCAACTTCACTTCGTCCACACCCAGAGAACTCTCAGTGACTGAAAGAATCTTTATACACAAAACACGTTTTAAACCAACTGAATTCAACATCCGGAACAACTACCATATGTGACTTTTGAACCCAATAGTCTCTGTTGCATACTCTCCAGTGTCTGCATGAGAGTATTCTGGATGCTCTGGTTTCCTCCCACAATCTAAAGATGTGCATATCAGGTGAATTGGCCATGCTAAATTGTTTGTGGTTTTCAGGGATGTGGGGTTTAGATGCCTTAGTTGGGGAAAATGTGTACTAATAGGGTAAAGGAATGTTTCTGGGTAGGTCACTCCTCGGAGGGTAGGGTGAACTTGTTGGGTCAAATGGCCTGTTTGCACATTGTGGGGATTGTAAATGTAAACCCAATTTGGTATTATCAATTTAGAACCAGACAAGAAACCCCAGTTTGCTATAGACCAACCAGACTGCCTCAAACTATTTCAAGGAAGTCGCTTGGATGCCAACATTTTCTTATTTTAAAGGCAGATGCGAAGTGGGAGTTCCAGATATGATGCTACTAGCCAAACCACTCACCATTAATTAAAACACAATATATTTAATGTAATGAAAATCCATACAAAATGAAGAGGATTTGAGAATAACTTAACTATTGGAAACCTTAACCGAACAATGGATACAAAACCGTCTACAAATGAACTGTTCCAATATACTAGCATCACCTAAATATACTAGCATCAATATACTAGCATCAAGTGAAGCTTCAGAGAGAATAGCAGCTCGGGATAATTTACTAAAACTTCCAACCTTCTGGGACACAAGCACCTGGTGACTTACAGCTATAAGGAAAAAACTAGAAAGCCTGGTCTATGCGAGCTGGCCATTGTTACTACTATTTATTAAAAACCCAAAACCCCAAAAGTTATTTACTTGAGATGTTTACAGTAGGCAGTTTGGACTTTAAGATCTCTTGTTAAAAAAAATAAAATAAACATTTTTTTTAAAAAAGTGACAGCATTGTCAGACAATTTAGATGCCTGGTCCTTTACTCAATGGGCTTCCCCGTGTTACTGATCGCAAGGTCACCTGAGTTGGCAAATACAGGTACAGACCAAGTTACAAGGATGTGTCGCATAACTTCTGAAACACGCCTGTCCATGGACCATCACATGGGACATACCGGGAAGTGAAAAACAGCCAGACACACACCATTTCACTGTTTCTGAGCTACACAATGCCAGCTATCGATACAAAATATAGCCAAAACCCAAGGCCAGGGAAAGATACAGAGGGACAGAGAGATTCACATTACAGACAGAAACAGACAGTTAATTAACTGGAAGGAGGTTGTGGAAAAATGGGGGAAAAGACAGAGCAGTGGGACTAACTGGAGAAGTAAGATCTTCGAGAGTAAAATTACAAGAATGAGAACATTGAATAAAGGCATTGTCAGATCATCTGAAATGGTTTGTTACATCAAATTCTGAATCTGCTTCACAGAACACCACAAACAACATAAACTGGGACAAGATGACAGCCCAGCATGGAGAGCTGTACAGACCATGCTAGTGTGTTGCTCAGTAAACTGCACTATCTGTCCAGCATGGAGAGCATTGCAAACTTTACTATAATATGCTAACTATACTCGCATCAGATTACTGTCTCCAATTGGAAGGTTTGCTCTCGCTTCGTGTGTGTGTGTTCATCAGAGTGTACAGATGAGGTAAAGTGTTTGAGAATGTTAAAATAAAGGCATTGCCATAAAAATAGCAATATACATCCGTGTGAACATGAATGACAGATGGATGGGAGGTTGGTGTGTGTTCGAATCAGATTTGCTTCAACAGGGTTGAAGCCGAGAGCGTCAGCAGCAGATTATTAACTTCATTAAGACTGTATTTTATAACTCAAGGTTCAAACAGGAGATGGAATAAGCCAGTGAGATACATCGCGGAGTGGTAAGTATTTCAAGTTAGAAATGGTCAGGGCATGGTGTCAGGAATCAGCTCATGATCAAAGGGATCTTCCACAGTTGTGACTCATCTGCTTCAGCTGCAGATATTGGCCAGGCATGGGATGGAAACACTGGAAGGAAGTGGAGTTTGTAACCAGAACAGTAGACAGTGACCTCCATGCTCTTAATATTTAAATAACAAAGGCAAAGATACAATACATTGCGGTTCTCCGCTGAAACTGAGTAGGTCAACATCGAGACCCATGAGTAACAGTGCCAGAGCAGAGGGAGGCAGTAATTGAACACCTTCATTTATGTAGTTAGTAGTGGTCTGTAGAGTAAATATCTGGATTCAGAGTTTCAACAGGAACAATAATAGTGGACAGAAGTGTAGAAAATATGAAAGAACAGTAATACAGTCATAACCAGTTTATAGAAAAAAAAAGGATAGTGACACTTACCAGGAACACCAACGATAGCCAGGAAGGGATAATAAAAATATTGCATAAAGAGAAGAGCGTAATAGATCCGCCATGATAATGACAACCAATCAAATGCAGAAAGATACCAAATATAATCGGATAAACTCCTGTCTATTGTTGAAATATTCCATTCGAATGTTCTCAGATTCTCATCCATGTTTGGAACATTCCAGTCTAATGTTCTCAGATTCTGATCTCTCCTCCCCCTCTCTCTGGATCTGCTGACCCCTGTCAGTACTGTCGGTGATGGTCCCGCTCATATTATGGGATAACGCATTGAATGGCGCCCATTTATCATTAAAAGATGTAAATCCTTCACTGGGACAATTAGAATCTATGGAGATTGGCATTAATCACAGTCACTGAAAAAATAGAATCAGTTAACCAGTTCCATACATCACTTTTCATATCACTATAAAAGGGAACATTTCCCAGTTTTGGATGGATTGGATGATGGTTGCTGAGGGATGGACCATAAATCTTTAATTTTTTATTTACTTTTCCTTGCATACAATATTATTAACAGAACACTGCAGGGGTGTATATGTGTTCCACTCTGTTTAGGAAAGGAAGCAGTTATAAAATAACAGATCAGCTACATTAAAAAAAACATCGGATGGGCAAGTTTCTAGATGCCTTAACCTACAGTATGATACTTATTGACCAGTGTGAGGCTACGCTGGGTTTTAAGTGCCCTGTTTTCAAATCCTTTTATAATCTTGACACAGAGCACTGAGACTGCTGCTCAGGAACAGGCCGAAGCAATTCTGTCCCTATGGGTCTCTTACAGAAGGATAGGAGAAGGCCATTCAGTCCATATTAGCCTGTTGCTAATTGAAAAGGTGGAACTCTGGAATATTAGCGCATTTTGCCAACAAAATCATTCAAAATAAAAGGATTTGTTGCTGCAGCTGTATGAGGTGTCACTGAGAGGGCACCTGGAGTTCATTGTTTCTGTAACTGAGAAGGGATGGACCTCCATCAGGTACAGTTTATTGGCTGCTTATAATCCAGGGGTTGATGTGTCATTTAATGTCTTGTGGCTGTTATAAAGGGACAGGAGGATCCCATGCAGCCTCTCGAGCCTGTTACAGAGGAGCAGGAAGTGTTTATTTAACATTTCAAGTCTGTTACGCATAAATATTATGTTTAAATTAGTTATGGAATAGGAAAGACCTGATGTAAACAATAAAGTTCTAACTTTGAACAAGACCAATTTTGAAAGTGTTAGGTGAGCCCTGTGAAAGGCTGATTGGAATATCCTATTCACAGGTAAAGGGATGGTTGGAAAATGCAAGGCCATCAATACTTGGTTTTAGAGAGTCTAGAGCCAACGTGTTCCTGTTAGTGAGATGGGCAAGGCTGGTGGGTGCAGGGAGTGCTGGATGGCTAGATATATTGATGCTCTGGTCAAGGTAAGGAAGGAGGAATATGTCAGGTAAACAGAGCTGAGATCAAGTGGATCCCCAGAGGAGTATAAGGGCAGTAAGTGTATAGTCAACGGGGAAATCGGGCCAGAAAAATGTGAACAGAAATTGGGGCTTCAGAAATAGGGTTAACGAGGTATTGAAGAAATTCTACAAATCTTTTAATGGCAAAAGATTAACTAGGGAGAGAATAGGGCACCTTAAAGCTCAGTAAGGCTACCTATACGTGGAACTACAAGAGATGGGAGGGATATGAAACGAGTATTTCTCCTCAGTATTTAATGTGGAGGGAGTTACAAGCGCGAGAGAATGAAGAATGTATAATAATATCTTGAAAAGTGTCTATATTACAAGAAGGTGTTGGACATTTTAAAACACATAAAGGTGAACAAATCCCTGGGACCTGATCAGTTGTATCCCAGACGTTTGTGGGAAGCTACGAAAGAGATTGCTCTGCATTTTGCTGATGTATTTGTAACATTGATTTCCACAGGGGAGGTGCCATGGTACTGGAGGGCTGCTAACGTAGTGTCATCATTTAAGAAAGTAAGGAAAAAAACAGGTAACTATAGATCGATGAGCCTGACGCTAATGGTGACTAAATTGTTGGAGGGGGTTTTGAGGGAAAGGATGTATATGCATTTGGAACGACAAGGACAGAAGAGGGCTTTGTACATTGGAGATCACATCTCACTGACTCAGTGGAATGTTTTGAGGAAGTGATGAAGATGATTGATGAAGGCAGGACAGTGGAGGTTGTCTTTACGGAATTCAGTAAGAAAACCCAAATGTTCTACATGGTAGACTGGTTAGCAAGGTCAGACTGCCTGGGCTCCAGGGAGAGCTCGCCATTTAGATCCAACATTTTTTTGAATATCGGAGACAGGGCGTGACATGGATATTTGTTCATTGAACTTGGAGACCTGTGACCAGTGGTGTGCCGCAAAGGTCAACAGTGACTTCACTGCCTCTTGTCACTGATACAAATATTTGTATTTGAGTATATGAAGTATGGTCAGTAAGCTTGTAGATAATTCCAAATTTGATGGTGTAGTCGACAGTGAAAAATGATATCTCCGAACAGAGAGAAAGTTGATTAGGTGAGCCGGGGGGTGGTGGATGGAGTTAAATTTAGATAAATGTGAGGTGTTGCATTTTGGCAAGACAAATCAGGGCAAGATATGTAGGTAGAGTTCTGTCGAAAGTTGCCACTCAAAGGGAACTCCAATGAAATTATAGAATCCCTCCAGTGACGAAACAGGCTATTCTGCCCATCAAGGCCACACCCACCCTCTAAACAGTATCCTACTGGAGAAACCCCTACCCTGTCCCTCTGAGCCTGCATTTCCCATGGCTAATCCACCTCGCCCACACATCCCTGGGTACTTGTGGCAATTTAGCATGGCCAATCTACACTTGCCGGTATATCTTCGTACTGTGGCAGGAAAACGTAGCACCCAGAAGAAACGCACGCAGACACAGGGAGAATGTGCAAACCCCACACAGGTAGTCATTCAAGGATAGAATTCAACCCAGATCGCTGCGCTCTGAAGCAGCAATGTAAGCCACTGAGCTATTGTGTCACCTGGTGGTGCAGGTTCTTCGTTCCTTGAAAGTGCCCTCACAGGTAGATGGCGTAGTGAAGAAAACACTCGGTGATCTTCCCTTTATTGGTGCGTGCTTTGAGTCTATGCGTTTGCATGACATACTGCCCCTGTCCAGGTCATTGGTTTGGCCACTTTTGTAATATTGCCTTTAATTCTGGTCTCCCTGCTGTCGGAAAGATGTTGTCAAACTTGAAAGGATGCAGAAGTGATTTAAAAGAATATTGCAGATGTTGGAGGGTTAGATTTTCAGGGAGAGTTTGAATAGGCTGGGAGTATTTTCAAGTTTTGAGGCTGAGAGGTGACCTTAAAGCGGTTTATAAAATCATGACGGGCATAGATAATGTAAACAGTCACCCCAGGATAGGCGAGTCCAAAATTACAGGACAAAGGTTTAAGGTGAGAGGGGAAAGATTTATAAAGGGAAATGAGGTACAACACATTCAATGAGAGACTGCTGTGTTTATGGATTGAGCACCCAAAGGAGGTGGTGCAGGCAGGCACAGTTACACCATTTAAAAGGCATTTGAATGGGTACATGCATGGGAAGGGTTTAGAGGGATATGGGCCAAGTGCTGGCAAGGGGGACGAGATTAATTTAGGATATTTGGTTAGAACGGACGACTGGATCGAAGGGTCCTTTTCCGTGCTGTACATCACTGAGACTGTTGAGTTTTGAGTGTATAACATAGGAACAGGAAGGGGCTATTCAGGTTCTGAATTCTGTCAGTCAGCTTGTTTGCTCAATTACTGAGAGTCAAATACAAAAATACATCATTCAGATTTTAATGGTGTTTTCCACAAACAGGAGAAAGGCTTTTAGTCAAGAGAAGCTGTAAGGAATGTGAAGAGTCCATTCAGTCCCTCAACTCCATTCCACAGGAGCAGCAGGTGAGCACAGAGAGATTGGAGCCTGTTACACAGGAACAGGTGGAGGACATCAATTTTCACAAATAGATGGCAGTCACTCGGCTGCTGAAGGCTGGGGCACAGGAACAGGAGGGAGTCACTCAACTGCTCGGGACTGGGACATGTGAACAGGAGGCCGTCACTCAACAGCTCGAGACTGGGACACAGGAAAAGGAGGGAGTCACTCAGCTGTTCGAGACTGGGACACAGGAACAGGAGGCAGTCATTCAACAGCTCGAGTCTGTGACACAGGTACAGGAGGGAGTCATTCAACTGTTCGAGACTGGGACACAGGAACAGGAGGCAATCACTCAACTGCTAGAAACTGGGAAACAGGGAAATCTGGAGGCTGGTAAGGCCCGAGGATCCTGTTACGCAGGAAAAGGAGGAGGTGCCTCACTCCCCACCAGTATGGGACAATGGGAGAGAAGGTGGGTTTGCATGGCACAAAAAGAAATGTATGATAAGTTGCATTAGTGGTCCATTCAATCCTGCCCCACCATTCACTAAGACCACGGCTGATCTAATTATGATTCCCTCATTCCATTTTACGGAGACTGTTCTCTCTGCAGCCTGTGCTCCATTTGTTGGTCATGTTGCAGACCCAGATGCTGTAACAACACTCACCATGACTTATCCAGAAGGATGGGTCTAACCGGATGAGTCAGGATTTGAAGGGTCCAATCACAAGAATGAAAACACAAAATAAAGGTATTGCCAGATGTTTAATTCTCTCACATTCGCAATCCAACTCACAAAACCAGCCCATCCATGATACTTTCAGGATGGAGCACTGTGTAGATCTGGCTACCGTACTGCTGAATGCAAACCCAGCAATATCCAGAATGGAACTCTGTGCAGCCCACACCAATGCTTGATCTATCATCCTGGTCTAAAGGTCCAGCGTGGGGAGCTGTGCAGACCGCACTGGTTCATTCATACAAAAAAACCAGGCTGTTTCACTGTTCGGTAACACTGTGTTAGATCGCTGCCCAGTGTGGGGAAACTTGCAGCCAATGTTGTAAGTGACCGTATGTGCAGCTCCCAACCATTTACAGCTCCATATCTCCACTGTACCTTGACAAGGGGTGCCGTGGATGTGGAAATCACGGCGATGGAGAGATGCAAATGGAAACAGTTTAAATGCCAATAGTACTGATTAAGGCGGGTACCACACCTTTAATTAAAGTTGAAATAACTCAGATAATATCCAATGAGGTTTGGTGAATGGTGCAAAGTAGTTAGAGGGGGATGGTGATGTTATAGTGGTTGCACTATAAGCCTCCAAATCATCAATGGGAATTAGAGGAAGAAATATGCAGGGAGACTGGGGAGACTTGCGGGAACAATAGGGTTGTTATAATAAGTGATTTCACTTTTCCTAACATAGACTGGGGCTTCCAGATGGTTAAGGACTTAGAAGGAATGTAATTTGTTAAGTCTGTTCAGGAAAGTTTCCACAAGTAATATATAGAGAAGCCACTCGGGAAGGGACAAACTTGACCTACAATTGGGAAATAGGGCAGGACAGGTGAATGAGATAAAGTGGGGGAGCATTTTGGGAAAAGTGAAATAACCTGAATTACTAAGTGTGATGGGATACTTATAACCATAAAATAAGTGTAGATTTTTGTTTGGTCTGTGTAAAGCATGCTGACCGTTGCATGAAAGTATAAAGATGATGGAATATATTGTTTGGAGTGTCCGTCCCTCTGGGAAATGCCCGCAAAAAGGCGATTGAGAAAAACCGGGGTAAAAGTGCCTGAGTGCTGTCTGGTCAGTGACAGGAACCCAGGGGGTTGAATGACTGAATGTTCCTGTAACATGGAGCTGAGAAAACCATCAGATCAGCCGGGATATTATTAAATGCTAGAGCACACTTGAAGGGCTGAATGGCCTCAGCATGGTTTGAATTGTGTGTGATTTAAAAAAATGTACATCTCTACTCCTTCCTCTAATGTGTTACACACTGGGACACTGCCATTTCCCTGAAACTGGGAATTATTTGGAACATTATCTGGAACATTCCATAATCAGCAATCTCAAGAATATTCTATTACTGTGTGGGAGGTATTGCAAAGTTTTAAGCTGGTAGGAGGAAAGTATAGAGGGGATGTCGGAGGCGGGTTCTTTACACAGAGAGTTGTGAGAGCATGGAATGTGCTGCCAGCAGCAGTTGTGGAAGAAAGGTCACTGGGGACTTTTAAGAGAGTACTGGACATGCATATGGTTACAGAAATTTGAGGGTGCATACATGAGGGTCAGTGGTAGGCACAACATCGTTGGCTGAAGGGCCTGTTCTGTGCTGTACTGTTCTATGTTCGAAATGGAAGATTCTTCCTAAGTAGTATGGCTTCTCCCCTATTCCTACTATTAATAGACGAGAAATAAACCCGATCAAACTCGCCCTGCTGTAACGTCAACTGTTCCTTGTCATCAAGGTGCATCTCCTGAAATAGGAAAACATCCACCCTCTCTGTTTTATGACGAGAAAGTACATTTTTCCTCTTGAGTGGCAGGTGCCCCCCCATTAATGTTCCAGGTACCCATTTAAGCACATCATTATCCATAACACACTGTAGCAACATTTCAACTCTAGAGTTTCACATCGAATTAAACATCGTTGATCATTAATGCAAAAAAAACTCGTAGAGCCTTAAAACTTTACAAACTAAAACCACTACAACTAACAAGCTCTCAAAACTTTCCAAAGCTAAACACATAATAAAAAACAACGAAATAAAATCCAAAGTTCCAATGACACTCGAAAGGGGAATTTACCTCTCCTGGACCCCATCCCTGCAAACTGGGGATGCTGACATATCTTACAACGTTATCTTCTGCCCGCTACCAATATGGAATTCAAGGCAATTAACAACAAAAACTGCCCTTCGGTCGGCACTAAGTCATCACAACTACCTTTGTAACTCCCTCCACCTTGAACTGCACCCCAGACACAAGCAAAGAAAGACAAAAAGTGTACTAATACTAATGAAGGAATTAAAAATGAATACTCTCCCCATCCCCGACTATAACGTAGCACTGGTTAATACCAGAAAAATCCAATAAAATTTCTTTGAGGATAAACATGATTATGTAAATATCCAGCTTACTTTAAAATGTCCACAAAGTTTTTGCTTTCTCTGGAGAATCAGACGAGTTCGTGGATCCATTGAAAGCAATACGAAGCACCGCTGGGTACCGTAAGGGTTACTGAATTCAGCGTTCCCTTACTCTTCTTTTGATGTCATCAAAAGATTTTCATTCCTGAATCACCGCCACTGAAAAATCCAGAAAGGACATAATCCTGGAACTCTCGTGACATGAATCCATTGGATCCTTCCACTAGGTTCTGAAAGCTTCCATCAGACTTTGTTTGTCCCCATAACTATGTAATCGCGCAAGGACAGGATGAAGGTGTTGGTCTGAGTCTGACTTCAGTGCCGTAACCCAATGAACTGTCTCAGTCTTCACCCGTCCCTCCTCAGTTTCCAAGTGAAGGAATCACTGCAGCCAGTTCTTGAACAAACTCACCAGCTGACCACCTTCTGTCCGCTCCAGCAAACCGACGATGTGAATATTCTTCATCCTACTCCTGTTCTCGAGGTCGTCATCTTGTTCAGTTAAGGTGCAGACCTGTTTCTCAGGGGCAAAGATCCTCTCCCAGGAGGAATCGATCACGGTCTCTGTCACTGTGGTTCGGCCCTTGGCATCGTCTGTTCTGTGTCCAAGGCTGTCAAGTTGCTGCTCATGTTTTTGGAGCACGGCTGAGAGTGGCTGTGGCGAACTCTTCTTCAATCATGGCTTCAATCATTTCACGTAACTTGGTGAACTCAGTGACCAAGGCCTGGTGAGATAACTGGGTCGATCGAACGAGCAGAGTGGGTTGCAGCAGCGGCCTCAGGCATGCTCGATGCTTCTGACGGGTGCACCACTTGTTGGGACTTACTCGATCCTTTCCCCATGTTTTGTCATTTCCGTTTTACAAATCGGGATTCGTAAAGATTCTGTCGCTCTTTTAGTGCTGAATTTTAAGTAAATGGTTGGGATGGGGTGGATTAGAGAAGCACTTTGCCCGTGTGTTGATGCAGCGCCCAGCAATCAGACCTTCTGGATCGCCACCATCTTGTATTCTCCCTTAACATTTTATCAATATTATCATTTCATTTTGCATTACATTCCTGGAGGTTCTGAAGCCGTGTTATTTCATACCACTGTCTACATTTTACCCCACACTGCACATTGCTGCCCATTCCTCAATAATCATTGACTCTGTTGTTATTTATGAACCTTCCATCTGTGCCTCAAAAATATTCAATATCTCTGCCTCCAATGATCTGTGGGGAAGCGTGTTCCAAAGACTCACACACCACTTTGAGAAAACAATTATAAACATTATGATCTGACTGTGAGATTAGTATTTTTGTCTCCTTATCTGAGATAGGATGTAAATACATTGGAAGCAGTTCAGAGATATTTCATTTCACGTATTCCTCGGGTGAAGGGCTTATATTATGAAGGCTTTAACAGGTTACTCTTGGAATGAAAATGAAACATACAAGACCTCGAGGAGAGTGGATTAGGTATGTACCCACTGTATGTTTGTATAGTTCAAATTTATTGTCATTTTCATAGAATCTCTACAGTGTGGAGACAGGGCATCCCGTCCATTAAGTCCACACTGACCCACCAAACAGCATCCCAACTCGACCTGGCCCCCAATCGTATTGCTGTAACCCGGCATTTCCCATAACTAACCCACCTAACCTACGCATCCCTGGGCACTATGGGCAATCCACTTCAAACTGCACATGATTGGACAGTGGAAGGAAACTGGAGCACTGGGAGGAAACCCACACAGACACGGAGAGAATGTTTAAACTCCACATAGAGGGTCGCCTGAGGTTGGAGTTAGACCCAGCTCCTTGGTGATGTGAGGCAGCAGTGTTACCCACAGATCCAACATACTCCTCCGTTAGTTCTGTTAATAACTTGTGGCTGACTAAAGAAATCTGCCTGACGTGTTCTTATCACTGAACCTGACCCAGTCTGAGACTTTTACCATCGGCAATATCACCAACCTGGTTACATTTAAAATTTGTTGTGAGCCGTGGAAGAGTTGGACTAGGAAAGGAAAGAGATACATCCTCCATCCTCAGTCACAACTGGAGTAAGAAAAAAAAATCACAAAGTGCGAATTCGTTCAAGTGGGAATTCGCTTTCCCAGAAGTTTGGGATGGCTGAATCGTTATATTATATCGAGGCTGGCTTCGTCTGATTGTCCATAGACAGGTGAATCAGGGATAATGGTGCATGGAGAGAAAAGTGCAGCTGGGACCACAATGAGATACGCCACGACTTTATTTACTGGTGGAGTAGTGTCAAAGGGCTGAATGGCCCCCTCGTGTCCTGCAGCCCTATGTTCTGATGTTCCATTCAGCTCTTGGGATGTGCTACACAGGGGCAGATCAAGGCCACACTCTGATGGTTGGGTGCAGTTTTGGAAATGTACTTGGAAAATCCAGGCTGGGTCAGGAAGTGACACTCACTCCCAATCCCTGTTTCCAGGCTTCCCCTTTCTGCAAAGTCTGCTCCAGATGTGGGTCATGTTACAGAGCCGGATTTACTGTGAATACAGCCCCCATACCCTACCCAGTGTTAACTCAAATCCTCTGCTCACCCAAATGCAGCATTACACAACACAACTTCAGGAAAAATAACCAGTAACTTTTCAAAAGCATAGCACGTGAAATTAATAAATAGGAACAAGAGTAGGCTATTCGGCCCCTCAAGATTGCCCAGTCATTTAATACGAATATGGCTGATCTACTCCAGGTCTAACTCCACTTTCTCGCCGACTCCTTGTATCTCTCCACACCTCTCCGGGTTAGGGAATTCCAGGCATTCACTACCGTCTGACAGAAGACGTCACTTTGTATCTCAGATAGAAATTGATATTCCATATTCGGTATCTATGTCCTCGAGTTCAAGACTCCACTCAGGAATGGTAACGACGTCTCACATCTACCTTCTCAAGTCCCTTCTGTGTCTTGTATTTTTCAGCAGTATCACTCCTCATTTATTTAAACCCCAATGAATAATCGCCTTACAATCTTAGAGATTCTCACTAACATAGCCCTTTCATCCCTGGAAGCCGGCTAATGAAACAACCTAGTTACTTGCTGCACCCGCATGCTGACTTTATGTTTCATACACCGGAACACTCCAATCCCTTTGTACTGTTCTTTTTGTGGAAGTCCTCTTCATTAAATAACAGCCTGCCTTTTGATTCTCAGTGTTGTTCTCAAACTCGGATGTATATTTCACTCAGCTCTCTCCTTCAAACTATCAGTATAGAGTGTAAATAACTGATGCCATCGGACTGATAGCCGTGGTCCTCCAGCAGATCCACCTTTATATTGATGATTCATTCTCCTGACTCTCCGATTTCTATGTGCTAACCAATCATCATCCCGTGCTAATACATTCCCCATCATCCTACGAGCTTCTATCTTGTGTAAGAAATTTTATTTTGTAAAACTTGTGGAAAAACTCTGGAAAGCTTGGTGTCTGCCAGATCCCCTTTATCAAGTCCGCTTGTTACATTCTCAGGCATCTGCAGAAATACTTTGCATGATTTTGTAGGGCAAAGTATAATTTCACTTTCACAAAACCATTGTGAACCTGCGTGAAGCTGTTCTAAATGTCCGTGCTGGCCAGGTTTTCCAAATTAACCTCGTCCCATCTGCTTTCATTTGGCCCATATGCCTCAAAATGTTTCCCATCCGTATATTTGTCGAAATGAGTTTTAAATGTTGCAGCTGTACATGGATCTACCAGTTTTCCTCTGGCATCTCATTCCATATCCACACCACCCTCTGTGGAAAAACACTGCCCCTGCCTCCCTTGTGAATTTTCCCTCTTTCACCTTAAACCAATGCCATCTAGGGCTGAACTCCCCCATCCTGTGGAAAAGACCTTGGCTATTCACCCTATCCATATCTCTCATAATTTTAGACACTTCTATAATGTCATCCCTCAACCTTCTACACTCCATCCAATACTTACTTTAAGAACAAGCATTTAAAGATAAATACTGCAAATTTGAAACTAGGGTAAACAATACTCAGCCGGAACTTCATACTCTGATTTGTGTTTTTTCTCCCTATTACAAAACTAAGGCAGCATGAAACGCTTACTAGTGCCAGTAAGAAGGCAAGCACCTGATATCCTTTGTCTAAAGGGGGTGATGATCTCGACAGTAAAAACGTATTTATGGCCAGGTCTTTATATGCCACATAGTCAACATTCTCCATCCTGGCCTCCCTGTGACCTTGTGTGATTGTGTCTTCTTTATCTTGCACTCAATACAGAGAACTCCTTTCCCCATTCACACTTTAATTTAAACCCATTTTATATCATCTTCTCGTTCACCACTGCTAAAAGCCGGTTTATCTTTGTCACGCCCTCTTTTCCCTGTCACCTATCCCCCACCTCTGGCCAGGTATTAAAAAGTCAAGTTTCCAATGCTTTTCAGCTGTGAAGAAGTGTCACACTGGGCTTGAAATTCTAATGCCGTTTCTCTGTCTCTGCAGATGCTGACAGACCTGCTGAGCTCCCTCAGAAGTGAATAGGCAAAGAACAAACTTTCACAAACAACTAACTATGGATACTGGTAATAAAAATAACAAAATTGCTTGAGAAACGGAGATCTTTGTCGAAGGTCACTGGATCTGAAAGTTTAACACTGCATTCATTCCAGACGATGCTGCAACATCTTCAGCAATTTCTTAAGCAATTTCTGTTTTTGGAAAATTTCCAAAGAAGTACGTCAAAGATGCTCAACCATCCTGTCCAACATGGAGAGCCGTACACTGGGATCTGAACAATAACGCATGGTGCACAAGTTCCTTGACTCTGAAACTTCATAAATCTGGCATCACTGACACTACAGAACTCTTAATCATGGTCAGGGAGAATAACAGAGGGGAACACATTCACTTCAAATACAGAAGTTGACGTTGTGGAAGAGAAACGATTTAGATCATTACTTTAAATGGATTCAGTTAAAGTAACAAATTAGAGGAGTGACACCAGGGAGAGGCCCTCAGCAGAATGAGAATATGAAAATGCAAGTATTACCGCATCAGAAACCAGGTTAGGTCACTGAATACAGGGCTGATGGGTGAATGGGTCTCGGTGTGAACTGGGGGACAGTCAGTAGAATTGAATTGTAGATATTATAGACCACAGCAGCAGCAGAAACAGAATTGTATTCAACGACAATCTATAACATTTTCCTGATGATAATTCTACCATTACCATCAAGCCGATCCATAGTTCAGTGATGAGTGTGGGTGAACATGCCAGGGTCGGATTCACGTGAACCTAAACCTGTTGACAACCCATTAAAGCTACTGCAATTAACTGGTTAAATTCCGACCAGCAGAACTAATGTCTGATGGAGAGGGGGAAATGATCCCAAGACTAACAGATCAGATCTAAGCTCTGTCGTCCTGCCAAATGCAAACATAATTGTCGATGGACTATTAAACAATTTACTGGTGCAGATTACTCCACAAATATTCTCATCCTAAATATCGGAACAGCTCTGTACGTCAATGAAAAAAGTCAAGGATGTGGTGTCTGCACTATCCTCAGCCAGACGTGTTGAGTGAATGATGATCCACCTTACACTCATCATGTTTCCCACAGAATCACAGATGGTAGTGTTCAAACAATTCGATTTTCTGCCCGTGACGTGAAGAAACAGCTGAACACAGTAGATACGACAAAGGCAATGGGCCCTGACCCCATTCCTGCAATAGGACTGAAGATTTGTGCTGCACAACAAGCCGTGTTCCTGGGGAAGCTGTTTCATTCCAGCTCCAACTCTGACATCTCTCTGGCAATATAGAAAATTACTCAGCTATGTCCAGTCCGTGAATAGGAGAATAATTACAATCTGACCTTTTACCACACCCTCAGTCGAATCATGACAGTCAAATTGGTGGGAATACTTTTTCTTAGAGCTGTCAAGTAGCACCGAAGTAATCAGGTCAGTGTGGTTTCCGATAGGTCCCCATGTGGAGATGGTGCTGTAGTGGATGTATCATTGGATTGCAAATCCAGACTAGGCCAATGCTTTGGCAGCTGGTGGAAGTTAAAAATAATTAATAAAATATCGAGACCTAAAATCTGGTGTCAGTAACAGTGATCTTGTGTCCAATGTTGATTGTAAACATCGATCTCCTTCACCAATGTACTTCCAGGAAGTCAATCTCCTGTTCTTTCTTGGTCAGGCGAAAAGTGACTCCAGACGCACAGACATGGTCCCTGAATCGGCCAAGTGAGACACTCATTCGTATCAAACTACTCTGAGGTCTTAAAGGATAAAACTTGACAGAACACCCGGCATCAACCTCGTTAAAGGAAAGGGAATGGGAAACACAGTCCTGTTGACCCGGCATAGACATCCTTCCTAACATCTGAGAGCTTGTGACCACATTTAGATTTGGTTTGATTACTTACAGGGTGGAAACAGGCCCTTCGAACCAACAAGTCCACACCGACCCGCCGAATCGCACCTACCCAGACCCATTCCCCTACACCTAACGCTACGGGCAATTTAGCGTGGCCAATTCACCTAACCTGCACATTTTTGGACTGTGGCAGGAAACCGGAGGAAAACCACGCAGACACGGAGAGAATGTACAAACTCCACACAGTCAGTCGCATGTTTCGGGAATGGAACCCGGGTCACTGACGCTGTGAGACAGTAGTGCTAATCACTGTGCCGCCACGGCTTTTGCACAGAGCATTCCCACAGATTGCCCAGAAACATCGGGAGAGGAGGAGGTCATTCAGCACATTGAGCTTTCTCCATGCTATTTCATGGCCGAACATCTCCTCAATGCAGTTTTCCCCACACAATGTTCATATCTCAAAATGTGTTTAAACATTATGAAATATAGTGCCTTCGGCCCATCAATATATAGGGAGTTCTCTGACAAAAAGTACGATTTGACTGCAATGCGATTCGTGAACGGTTTTCTATAAAGTGAACTATCATCCCTGCTTCAAAGCTGTCACACCCTGTCAGAGGTTTATATATCTCACTGAACTCTCCACACTGTTTCCTAAAGCCCAATCACCCCAAACTCTGCTCCAACAACTAACCTATCATCCCAGAGATCAGTCTGGTCATCCTTCACTGCACACCCTCAATGGCAGGGTTGCCCTTTATTAGGTAAGATACCAAAACTACACACAACACTGCACAATGTTCAAGATGTGATCTCACCAAGGCCCTGTACAGTTGCATAAATGACCCTTACTTCTGTATTCTAAATCCCCCTGAAATGAAGGTGAATAAACCATTTATCTTCCTACTTGTTTTCTGCTCCTGCAATATTGCTTTCAGAGACTGGTGTACAGGGAGATCCAGATTTTGTTCAATGTTAAAGCTCCCACATGCTGGGTCTATGTACACTGTGTACACCGTGCCAATGCCATTCCCACTATTGATTTCCGTGTTCAGAACTCACTGCACTACATGGACTCAGAAGGCTGCGCAGAAATAAACAAAAATGCTGCTTAAGTTCATTTATAGATCAACATGTTTCAATCAATCCCTTTTCAAATGATAGGCTGCCATTCAATTGATCCTATCAAAGTACACAACCTCTCATCTCTGCATTGATCTCCATCTGTCAGCTATTTGCCTAGTCACTGCACTTGTCTCAATCAACTCGGAGCCTTTTTTACATCCTCCTCATCCAACCACAAGCTGATATCATTTAGTGTTGTCAGCAGACTTGGGAATATTGCAATTGAGCCCCTCAACCAAAGATGTGATGTGTATTGGGAATAGCTGGATGCCAAATCTCGATCCTTGTTATATCCTCCAAGCCTTCCATTCAAAAAACATGGTTTTATTCCAACTCACTGTTTCCTGCCAGCTCTCCCATTCTAAAACCATGACCATATATTAGCCCCAGTCCCATAGGATTCGAATTTAAACAAAAGGCTTGGGGCTTTATCAAACGTCTTTCTGAGATTCCAATCGTATTGTGTTGATACCTTCTCCATAATTTTGCTAACAGCCATTTTCTCAAATATGATTCTTATTTCATAAACCTCTGTTGACTTTGTCTATGCCCATTAATTTCAGTCCAATATTTTCTATTAAACGTTTTAGTGGATAATTTCATTCCATTTCCTTTTTCTCACCAGGCTAAAGTTCCCTAGTATTGCGAGGAAATTTTATTTTTGTTTTTTTTCTTCTTCTGTGAAGGCATAACTGAAGTATTTGCTCCATTGATCTGCTATATACCTGTCCTCAATTGCCTGGTATCAGACTGTAAGGAAGCTACACCTTTTTCTCTTAATTTTGCCATTGACCTATTTTCAGAAGATATTACAAGTTCACTCCTATACACTTTGATAAGATATTCTTCAGAAACTGATTAATTCCTATGTTAATCTACTGAATGATTGACCTTTCACAGCCATAGAATCACAGAAGCACAGACTCTGCACTATCATAAATACAGCACGGTCTACATTAGCCCCACTTTCCAATACAAAACCGGTCGCTGTGAATCTTATGGCATTTCAAGTGCACAACCATGCATTTTCTAGGTTTTGACGTAACCATGACAATTCTCCTCTCACGAAGTGCATCCCAGACCCCAACATACTTTGTGTGAAAATCAGTGCTCGAATTGTCACTAAGCCTCAAGCCCTTCGCTTCAAAAGTGTGTCCCTTTGACTAAAAGGACCAGCTGCTGTCTGTCCACCCGGTCCATGTCCCTCGCAATCTTATCCTCCTGATTCACGTCCCCCTTAGTCTTCTCTGCTCCAAACTAAACAACCCGAGCTTACCCAGCCTCTCTTCATAGCTGATATACTCCATCCAAGGGAACATTCTGGTGAATCCCCTCTGCACCCCCTCCAGTGCACTCACATCCTTCCCTTAATGTAGCTCCCAGAGCTACACACAGTATTCCATCTTAGCTAACAAAAGTTCCACATAGCTCTTATAATCTATGCTTTGATGTGTGAAGGCTGTGTTTACGCTCCCGTACGCTTTCTCAAATTGTGTGTTACCCTGTCCAGCCACAGTCACGGATATGTGGAGAAGCACACTCTGAGCTTCCTATTGTGCTGCCATTCATTGATTCCTTCCCTGCCTGGTTCCTTCTTCCAAAGTGCATGACCTCATGTTTATCAGGGTTACATTCCATCTACTATTGATGTGACCATCTGACCATTCCATCTGTATCTTCCTATAACATAAGACATTCCTTCTCACTGCCAACCACCCGGCTAATCTTTGTATCAAACTTACTTATGTCACCCCCCACCCCTCGTCCAGATTCACAGCTGCATCCTTTATGATAAGGTTTAAAATCAGGAAACACCAGCTTATAGTCCAACAAGTTTATTTGGAGGCACGAACTTTTGAAGCGCTGCTTCTTCATCAGGTGGTTGTGCGCTTGGATGAAGCACTTCGAAAGCTAGTGCCGCTGAATAAATCTTTTGGACTATGACCTGGTGTTATGCAATTTTTAGCTTTGTCCACCCCAGTCCAACACCAACACTTCCGAATCAGAAATATTAAGAGACACAACACTGATCCCCGAGGTACACCATTGGACACTAGCCTCCAATCGCACATCAGCCTTCTACCACCACCCTCTGTCTCCTACCACTAAAGTTGATTTGGTTGCGACTTGGCAACTCACTAATGAGTCCCACCTGTTCCCTGGTTATTCTGTTCCGCTGGACACACTTGGAGAATATCTGGAGATTCTCACTAATCTTGCCTGTCAGTAGGTTTCCATGCCCCTGTGTTAGTTAGTCCCCTCCAAGTGAAGTTTTTCCACCATATTGCAGCCTTAACTGGCCTGTCCCAGATCCTGCCATTATTTGCCTTGAATGTGGAATGGACAGTGAGGGAAGTGTTCTGTTAATTGCCAAATTGTCATATATTTTGTGAATTTTCTAAATTCACTGTGACCCACCTCTCATTGTTTGAAACTCGGGAGAACACAGAACGGGTTCCTCATCAGACAATCTCACCATCTGAGGGATTCATCTGGAGAATGTCCATTGCACTTCCTCTGCGGTCAGTATATTCTTTCTGAGATTCGGTCACCAAAACTGTACACAATACTCCAGGTACAGTCCCAACCAACACGCTGTGAAACTGCTTCAACGTGTCTTTACATCAATGTTCTGACTCTCTTAAATGGATGCGAACCAAACTTTAACTTACCACTTACATGTATTCCTCCAAATTCCCTTCACATTCATTGCATTTACGAATTCACTAAGATCTTTTAGAAACCCTTCCGAAAATCCAATGTATGCCACTTCTACTGATTCCCCATTATCGATGCTGTAAGAAATTACTTAAAACAATTCCGAAGTTTATCAAGTATGATTTCTTTCTCAGAAAGTCATGCTGATTCTCTCCATTGTAGCTGTTAGTTTCTAGATAACAAAAAATGTCATCCTGTGTAATGGATTCCAACAGTTTCACTACAACTCTTAATTTAACTGGTCTGCAGTTCTCCACCCTCTTTTTCCCTTTATCTGTTTGGATCCCTTCCATTCATCTATAGTGCTTGATTCACGTTTATCCACAATAGTTTCCAGTCTCTGCAGAATGTGCAGGAAAATAAACACAGTCATCGACAGTGCAATTAATACTACTATTGGTGATTTATTTCTGACATTTTGATAGGAAGTACATCTGTTTCATCAGACTTAGCAATGCTCAATCCAGCTCCATGTTCAAGTACTACCTTGTTACTGATATGAATTGACTTTATGTCTTTAGCTCCAGGAGTCCGATATGATCACCTGGTATTACTGGGTGATTTTCTGGCTTTTCCTCCATGAAGGCAGATGCAAAGTAACGGTTGTTTGCTTGGCCGTTTCCCTGTTGTCCACAATGACCTCTCCTCTCCCGATTACAAATTTCCACATTTGATCTTGCTTTTATTTTGTTTCCTTTGAAATATAGATCGCAGATTTACGCAGTCTTTGTGTTCCTGTTTGTAAGCAGGTATGTTCTCTTTTTGATTTCCTTTTCAGTTTCATGGCCTTCCTTTTTTGGATCGTTAATTTCTGAGAATTCTCAGGTTACCACAATAGCTGGAATTCTTCTCAAGTAATTTCTTCTAATTAACATGTTTTCTAATTTGTGATGTTAACCATCATTGAGTCACTTTCTCACTCTTTCGTGTTCGTACCTGAAATAAATAGACGTATGTTTCAGACTTCGCAGTATTTCTAAAACCTCCTTGTCCTGACCAGTTATATTCAGGAACACTGCAGGAGGATAGGAGCATAGAGAAGAAATTGCGGGAGCATTGCTTGCCTCTTTTATATCATCGCTGGCCAAAGAGTGAGGTCCTGGACGACTGGAGCATAGCGAATGCTGAGCCCGTATTCAAGAAATGCTGCAACGATAAACCTGGGAACTAAAGACCAGTAATCCTAAAAGCTAGTGGGTAGGTTACTTTAGAAGATTCGGGGAGATTGGTTATACATGCACTTGGAAAGACAGCGTGTGGTTCGGAGTAAGATTAGAATGGTGCTGGAAAAGCTGAGCAAGTCAGACAGCATCCGAGAAACAGGCAAATCTATGTTTCAAGCAAAAGCCCTTCATCAAATTCAGTACGGGAGTTTGTGTAAGGGAGATCATGACTCACAATTTTGTTGGTGTTCTTTGCTAAAGTGACCAGCAACATTGAGGAGGTCCGGGTTGTATATGTTGTCTAGATGGTTTATAGTACGGCCTTCAATAAGGTTCCCCATGGTAAGCCGCTCTGGAAGGTTAGATCGCATGGAATTGAGGGGGAGCTGGCAAATTAGGTACAACATTGACTTGATGTTACAAAGCAGAGATTAATAATGGAAACATGCTGGTCAGACTGGAGGCCTGTGAATAGTGGAATTCCTTAGGGGTTGATGCTGGCACCACTACATATTACATATATCTATGATTTAAATGAGAATCTACAGGCAGGATTTGTAAGTTTGAAGACGGCAATAAAACAGCCGGCATCATGGAGAGTGAGGAAGGTTATCAGAAATTTCAGAAATTACAGCAGTATCTTGATCAGCTGGGGAAGTGGCTGAGAAATGGCAAATGGATTTTAATATTGATCAGTATAAGTTCTTGCATTTTAGAAAGTCAAATCAAGTTTGGAGTTTCATGGTGAATGGTTGGGTCCTAAGGAGTGTAGTGGGACAGAGGGACCTTGGAATTCAGGTGCATGGTTCTCTGAAAGTTGATTCTGAGGTAGATAGTGAATTGAGTTTTTGGAACACTGACCTTAATCGGTTTATATCACTAAGTATCGAAATGAGGGAGCTATGTTGCAGTTATACAAGATGCTGGTGAGGCCATATTGACAGTGTTATGGTCAGTTTTGTTCACTTTGCTATAGGAAGGACGTTATTAAACTGGAAAGAGTGCAGAAAAGAATTACAAGGATGTTGCCAAGGTTTCAATGGTCTGAGTTATTGAAAGAGGTTGGACAAGCTAGGACATTTTACTTTTGTGTGCATGAGACTGTGGGAGGATCACATTGAAGTCTATAAGATCATGACAGGCATGGATAGAGTGAATGCACCCAGTCTTTTTCCCAGGGTTGGGCAATCACAGACTAGAGGGCATCAGTTTAAGGTCAGAGTGGACAGAATAAAAGGGGACCTGAGGAACAACTTTTTAACACGGGCTGTTACGCATAGGGAATGAGAAGTGGTTGAGGCGGATACATTAACAAAATTTAAAAGGCATTTGAAAAACACACGGATAGGAAAGAATTAGAAGGATTGTGGCACAGTGCTTAGCACTGCTGCCTCACAGCGCCAGAGACCTGGGTTCAATTCCCGACTCAGGCGACTGACTGTGTGGAGTTTGCACATTCTCCCTGTGTCTGCGTGGGTTTCCTCCCACAGTACAAAGATGTGCGGGCCAGGTGAATTGGCCATGCTAAATTGCCCCTAGTGTTAGGTAAAGGGGTAAATGTAGGGGAATGGGTGGGTTGCGCTTCGGCGGGTCGGTGTGGACTTGTTGGGCCGAAGGGCCTGTTTCCACACTGTAAGTAATCTAATCTAATCTGAAGATAAGGGGCAATTGCAGGGAAATGGGGTTAGCGTGGATGGGCATTTTGGTTGGAATGGACCAGTTTGGGCTGATGGGCCTGTCTCCATGCTGTTGGACTCTATCACCCTAACAACTATTGCTTGTCTCCCACTGAATGTTATATTGTACTTTCCAAATTCACTGAAGATATCTTGATACTCTAGCCTCCAGTCTTCCATGACGTTTGACTAGAATATTCAAGCATTCTATATTGCATGCAGACACCTTGTAAAATGCATCTTATAAATGCCATTATCCCTTAAAAGCTGCTTCAGACCAACGTTAATATGTCATCATTCTGACCATACAACATCAAATCCAAAATAACCTGCTCTCTACTTTGCTTCAAAACATACTCTTCAACCCAGCTCATATACACTTACGGAACTTATTTTTCACTGCTTCAGCTGTCATAATAAACACAGCTTAGGTGCAACTTGAGACCATTCAATAAGACTGCGGTACCCACAATATTTTCCTATCTAATTTTCAGAGCATATGATGCTCAGATGTTCTGCTACCGTTTTGGTTTCAATATATAACACACCGATATTTGCTTCTCCTTGCTATCTGTAAACTCTATCTAAACTGAATCTCTGGAAGCTGAGGGAGAGGTCTGTGTCGTTATTAGTGACAGATTTGGACAAGACATTCAGGGAGGCTCACCTCGACGCTGAGAGGATCTGAAGAAATGGTCCACAATACTGGACAAGCAACAATATCCTCCTCACTCTGTTAGGATAAGAGTTACCATATACTCTCTGCTCCCTCACACTCACTGTATATCTGTTATAGCACCTAATCGCAAACAAGGTTCACGCTCTGTCTCCAAATAAGGCTCAGGAACTACCACTCTCACTATTGATTTCAGCAACTAATAATACCATATGGATTCAAAACTGTCGACTGACTCATTCCAAACACCTCACAACTCCCCCTACTTATACCAGCACAAACAGCCAGGTCACCCATTCCCACTCTCCCTCCATCCCTTTCTCCCATTCGAGGCAAAACAGCCTGAATTGGATAGAAAGGGCCAAGCCGTTTAGTGGAGTATCCGATATCCGTTCCCTCACTCTCCTCCCCCTCCATGTGGGGAGAACTCTTGAAGAGCTGGAGAGGACCAGGACACCTCGTGTGGAGTATCCGAAACATCCACGTCCTACTGACCAGTTAAGGATCAATGTTCAGTGAAAGACGATTCTCAATTTAAATCCACTGACAGTTCCAACAACAGTCCTTACACTTCCAAAAAAAATACACAGATACCTCCCGGCACAGAGATGCAGACACAGAAAGATATAGATGAACACACACAATACTTACCAGGAGATAGGTATACATAAACGAATAAACACACAAATACATATGCAGTCACATACAAATGGACATAAATAAAGATCAAAACACAGGCTGAAACACAGACAGACTGATGTAGATGCGCAAACACACAGACAACAAGCACATGGACACATAAACACACACACAGGTATACACACATAAAGACACAAACAAACAGAGGCACAGACACACACACACACACACACACACACACACACACACACACACACACACACACACACACACACACACACACACACACACACACACACACACACAGTTACTCATATACAGATACACAGAGGCCAGACACTAGTGTCATTAAGACCCAATTCGATATGTTTTTGATTTGTAAGGGGATCAAGGATTCCAGGTAGAAGGCAGAAGAATGAGGTCGAGGTACATATAAGAAATTATTGAACGGAAGTTCCGACTCAATAAGCTGAATGGCCTCAATCTGCTCATTTCCTTAATGCTCCTGCGGTATTATTCTATCAGGCATTCTCTTCCTGAGACAGCAGCAGAGGCTGGGTGTGATACATATTTGATTGGAAAGGATCAGTGGGAATGTGGGATAGGTTTGGAGTCCGGAATGGATTATGTTCCTAATTATTCCTAATTATTCTGTTCTTATGTCTGAAAAGAGGTGGTGATTTGATGTTCAGTTAACACAGTTTTCAAATAACAGACCCACAATGAAATAAGGACGTCCCCTTCTCTTTAGTGCTGTGCTACTGTGGTGTTATCATCCTCAGGGAGCAGTGAAGACTCAGTTTTGAAGAGATTCAAGGCTGAGCTCGACTGATCTTTACTGGACAGAAGGGTCAGTGTTTATTGGGAACAGACATGAAATGGATGGTCAGACGCACTCGGATCAGCCATGATCATTCTGAATGGAAAAGCAGAATGGGCAACTTCTTCCCCTATCCCATGTGTTGTTCCCTCAATCCACTCCTCGAGGCTCTTACAGAGATATACTGCTGTCCCTACCCGATGTGTTGTTCCCTCAATCCACTCCCCCAGGCTCTTATAGAGATATACTGCTGTCCCTACCCCATGTGTTGTTCCCTCAATCCACCCCTCGATGCTGTTACAGGATTGGGGAAAGCTCCATTCAGTCAGACAGGATCGTTACAATGACACAGGAGGAGACCATTCCGCCCCCTAAGGTATTACACAGGTGTATAGAATGAAGTAATTCAGCTCATTCAGTACACTACACAGTCCAGGAGGAGGCCATTCAACAAACCTGAGTCGCTCCACCGGAACAGGGAAGCTGTCGCTGATAGGAAACAGAAAGTAGAGATAAATGTTTATTTTCAACCTGCAAAGCTGTAACTGATGGAATGCCTCAGAGATCAGATCTGGAGGAAGGGGAGGGAATGGCTTGGCGCTCAATTAGCTCTTACACCAAGATGGTCATTCAATGTGTCGTCAAATGGAGGTAGTGAGTCTGCAATGTGATACAGACAGGGAAATTTAGTGAGCAAACCTTCTGCAGAAACAACATAAGGTAAGTTGTCTATTTTGGCATGAATGATGAAACAATGGCAAGCAATTTAAATGGAGAGAGATTGCCGAACTCGGTGATACAGGAGGTTTCCATATTCTTGCGACATGAATCATATGAAGTCAGATGCAGCAAATGATTTGGAAGGTAAGTAGAATGATGCTGTTTTTGGCAAAAGGTATCAGGTTTAATTACAGGAATGTTTTACTGCATCTGGTCAGGGAATTTCTGAGACCCCACCCGATGTCCTGTGTGCAGGATTGATCCCCTAACACTAAAATAAAAAGATAATAATTATTTTCGAAGATTTTCAAAGAGGTTTCCCTTTACTCATTCCTGGAATGCTGGCCTTTTGTTATGGGGATTATCAGTTTTGATCTTAGCTGAGAAATAGTATTGAACCATCCATGTCTTTCTGGAAAGTGTATCAGCTGGATGCATATTATCTCCTGTTAGGGAGACTAAAGCTAGAGAATAAACTTTAAGAAAAAGATGCATTAATATTAACACACATACTATAAAGACACCTACCGATATTTACATGTAAGCATGTCTTCAAATTATAAAGTGGGGACATTTGTTTTGCGATTGGAAGACATTGTGTACTACAAGAAGAATGATGCACCTGCATATAATCCAGAATCAGGTTTTCCAGAGAATATTCCAGGAGATTGCATCAGTTTGATGTTCAGTTGACAAAATTGTATGTTCCAACACAGAGAGGGAGAGAAATGTTCCCTGTCTGAGAAGGAGCAGCCGATTGATCCCTCTCTCTTACTTTGGTCTGCCCCATAGCAAAGTGTGAGATCATAAAATCCTCACGTCATCTTTACCACATGTAAAGGATTCCTGGTGAGGATTCATTTAAATCTCTCCACTGCCTGAAATGAAGGGAATTCAGCCAAATCCCACCGTTCCAGAAAGAAATCCCACTACCACTAGATGGTGTGATCAGAATAACTTCAAAGGCAGAATAACATTTTGGGGAACTCTATCATTTTACCATTTGTTATGAGTTCAACTTTCTGTGTCTCACATTTTTCTAGAAAATGGCGGAGTCTGAGACCTAAATCATTGGCCACCTCACTAAAATGACTGCATTTAAGATGGGTGTAACCAGTGGAGGTGTGGGACTCGGAAAGGACATAGTGACCCTCCCACATTTGTTGGAATACAAATGAGAAACTCTCAAAAGGCTGTTCAAGTGGAAATTCCCTTCCCCAGAGGATTGTGGTGCCTGGATGTTTGCATTTATTAAAATTTGTTTTTGGTATGTCGTAAAATGGTATACAGACAAAAACATGCTGCTTTGAGCAAAAGCACATGAAGCGGTGACAAAGTATTTAATAGCCCACTCCTGCTGCTCAGTCCTGTGTTACTATGTTCTAGTCAACCCCTCACATCTCCTGCAAGGAACAGGTGGAGGCCACTTGCCCAAAATACCTGGTCAACCGTAATACAGGATCTCATTCAGTCCCTCAAGACTGTCACACATGGTTTGGTGTCAGTTGGAAAATGTTATTTGTTTCGATAGATGCCTCTGGTCTCTTTTCAGAGTATTTCCTCTCTGCAACTTGTGCTTCATTTGTTGATGACATTATAGACCCAGATTCACCGTGAAAACAATCCCCACAACTCAACCAGAGATGACTCACAAAATACTTTACCCCTCTGTTTGCAACGTTCAATAAAAGAACATTCAGGGAAATTACAGCCATTAACTTTGCAATCACTGAAATGAGGACAAAAGGAACAGGATCAGGTAATTCAGATGATCAAACCATTTCCTGAACCTCTGTCTCTGTCTCCCCCCCCCCCCCACTCCCCCTTTCTCTCTCTGTCTCAGTTGAAATAGGGAGTGAGAATGGTTGGGTCGAACGGTCTCAGAGGCTTCTTAAGCTATCGAGAATCATGTAATCTGAGTGAAAAAATGCCATGGACCTTATCAGTGTCTGTTTAGAACATCATGAGTGATTGTCCATTCCCCCTTAAGTTTCAATGCAATCTCTTATTATCTCACTGAGCTTCACTCACTGTTCATGGTGCCATCATCCCAGGGATTAGTCTGGCGAAACTTGAGAGAAAGTATATCCACAGTACTCCAAATACTGCCTCAACAACACTCTCAGGGATTGTCAAAAAAAATCTTTTCTCTCACTTAGACATCGCCATTTCTTTCCAGTGCCACAAAAAGCCATTCCTTCTCTATGCACTACGACTGACATGGAATTTATAATTCCCTTATAACTGTACGTCAGCATCAATAAAGTCAGCACCAGAGATACCTATGTAGATATGCATTACTCTCAGGGAGAATTTCAATGAGATTGAATGCACCTAACATAGGGGATGATCACGTACCTGAATGGAAATGAGATGCAGCAATACAGAAAACGGGCAGAGAAACGGAGCTATCTTTACCTTTATTCTTCTCTCACAGGATGTATGAAGCTCTGGCCAGTGCAGCATGTTATGCAGATCTTGAACTGAGTGGCTGGTTCAGTTGTTCCACAGTACCGTAAAGAGTAAAACACATTGCTGTGGGTTTGTAGTGTTACAACACATGTTAAATCTTCATGCTTAATTAAAACCAACAACGGAGAAAAGATTTACCCCATGCTGTAATCGGTGATAATTCGAGAGTCCAAATCTATTTAAAGTAAAAATTAATATCTTTATTCCTTAAAGTATAACAGAGAAAAATAAACGAACAATTATTTACAACTTCTTCGCTAACCTGTCTTTGACCTTCCCCCTCCACAATCCTAGGCCGATAAGACTCTAATCAAGATTTACAAAACAAAACTTCTTATCTCAAAACCAGAAAGCTTTCGATTCTTCCATATTCCTGTCTTCTTTTCTTCTTGGGGACTCTACTTCACTAGTTACTAATCAATAAGGGTACCCAAAGGAGAGCTATTTTTCGCAGTCTTTGCATGACGGTAGCTTGGCAGTTCTCCCCTAAACTGTTCAATTTTCCATGGTCCTGTACCGCCAAACCATTGGATTGTATCATTGGCTGTAACGATTGCCAATATAACAAATTAATACTTGATTGAAGTTTGGTATTTTGGGGTATATTTTAAATGTTTTGCTGAATTTGTTTCAACACAATGAGCTAATTGGGTTGTTCGACCAAATGATATATTATATCTATTTTCAGAACTCTTGGTGCTGTCAAGTAATTATTGTTGTTTTTTTTTCTCTCAAAGGTACAGTACCCACGTGTTCATCACAGAAGTCACCCGGAAACCTGACGAGGGAAGCATGACACATTGACTTCCCTAAAGGACTTGAGGCAAGCAGATTGTTTTTCATAACAAATGATAATGGTTGCTTTTTAAACTCCCCAAATTCCTTCATGAGATATCAACAAGCCATTATTCTGTGGCTCCAGATTATGAGTCAACAGCTTGAACACCATAAACTGTCTTTCCTTACGTGCAGAGAACAAGGTAAACATTCTCAAGATCAATTATTTAATGACGGACATGTGATTACAAGTAACGTGAAACTGTTGCATCCGGATTGAACAAAGGCACAAATGGTTTCTTCAGATATTGCACTGAGACTGAGGACGAGACTGGGATATCATGACGGTGGTATGGACAGGATTGGTGAGTGGAGAGGACATAGAGATGTAAATCTGTGAAGGACAAAATGGATTATGGAATTTGAGAAGAGTCTAGTTCCTTCTCACATATCAGTGAGTAATTTATAAATCGCCGTTTGATAGATATAATATAAAAGGAAATGCATTTTTGTTTGGAACTGAAGATATTGACTTGCACGTTCCAAAATGTACATATCATGAGCAGAAATTCAGTTTAACCCGGTTTACTAGACAAATATAATGACTTACCAGGAACACCAACTATGGCGAAGATGTTATAGTAACCAACTTGAATAATCCAAAGCATATCCTAGATCCTAGATGCTGAGGATATCCAAGGCTGAGAAAGCCACTGAAGACCCGAGGATAAACTCCTGTCAATTGTTTGAACATTCCAGTGTAATGTTCTCAGATTCGGATCCATTGTTGGAACATTCCAATCCACGGTCTTCAGATTATGAATCATTATTGTAACATTCCTGTCTAATGTTCTCAGATTCTGATGTCTTCTCCCCCTCTCTCTTGAGCTTCAGATCCCCGTTAGTGCTGTATGTGATGCTCCTACTCACACTATGGGATAGCACATTGAACAGAGCCCATTTATCTTTTAACGATACATAATTAGGATCCACGGGGATTGACATTAATCACAGTCACTGAACAAATAGCTCAATTTAACCTCTTTGAGTTCAATATTGACTTTATTAAAATTTAAAAGAATGTTTAAAATTTACTCATTCTGCTTGGGATATGTGAGGGTGGCTGAGGGAAGGAATATTGGAGATGGTAGATTGATTGCGTGTAATCATTCAATCTTCCTTGGATATGGGAGAAATGTCAAAGGATTGTTAGAACATAAACAAGTTTCTCCGTTTATAAATGGAAACATACAGTCTGTAACTACTAATCAGTGATTATAATGTCAGTAAAATTTCAAGAGAACTTTTTCGTCCATAATCTGACAGGCAAATGTGCCTTTGACAACATGAGTTATAACGGACAAATGGCATGGATATGTAAAAAGAGAATATGACGTGAAACACAATTCAGATGGTGAGTCGAGGATCAGAGAGGGCAGGTGAGTGTCATGTTGTTAATGTTGTCGATGTCGATCAACTGTGATTAACTATCATGCACTGCTTTTCAGTTTCAGTGTGATTATATTATTGGGGACATGGCTGCAGAGACTGGAGGGAGGGAACATGATATTTCCCAGTCATCAATATTGGGATGTTACTCTTTTAAAATCATAAGAAGATCAAATTCCAGGATGCATCTGGAATGAGCCCATTGAGCCTGCTCCGCCATTCAATGATGGCTGTTAAGCTTCTCAACACCATTCTTCAGCTTTCTATCTGTAACCCTTCATCCCTTTACAATCAAGAGCCTATCTGTCTTACTCTTAAATATTCTCAATGACCTGGCCTCGACAGCCTTCTGTAGCAGTGAATTCCCTAGATTCACCACTCTCTGGCTGAATAGGTTAATCTTTATCTGTATTTTGAAAAAGTATTCTCTTTACTCTGTCCCGTCGGTCCTAGTTCCCCTCCATTGGAAATATCTTCCAAAATCCACCTGTTCAAGTCATTCAATGTTCTGTATGTTTCAATTAGACCTCCTAACATCCTTCTGAGCTCTATCAAATATAGACTCAGAGCCCTCAGATGTTCTTCATATGTTAAGCTTTTCATTCCTGGGACCACTTTCGTGAATTTTATCAGAAAATGCTCCAGGGCCAGTACATCCTTCCTGAGATATGTGACCCAAAACTGTGCACAATAATCCAACTGTAGCCAACCAAATTATAGAGCCTCAGAAGTACATCTCTGCATTTATATTCAAGCCTTCTTGAAATAAATGGAATAATATTATTTGCCTTCGCAACTGCTGACAACCTGCAGGTTTCCCTTTCAAGATCCTTGGACTAGCAACACCCCCCCCACCCCCCACTCCCCTGGAGTCATCGGAACTTGCTCGCTGTTTAGAAAATTTTCATGTCTTTATTTTTCCTGGTAAACTGCATGACCTCACACTTGCCCAAGTTATACTCCACCTGCCACTTCTTTGCTCACTCCCCTAACCTGTGCAATTCCTTCAGCAGGAGAAAGTGAGGACCACAGATGCTGAAGATCTGAGTCAAAAAGTGTGTTGCTAGAAAACACAGCAAGCCAGGCAGACTCTGAGGAGCAGGATATTCGACGTTTAAGTCATAAAGCTTTTATCAGGAATGAAGTGGGTGGCGGAAGGAGGTTGAGAGATGAATGGGAGGGGCTGGGACGAAGGTAGCTTGGAAAATAATGGCTAAATAGAGGTGAGTGGTGCGAGTGGAAGGTGGAGTGGATAGATGGGAAGGAAGATAGACAGGTAGGACAGTTCAACAGGCGGTGTTCAGTTGGAGGGTTAGAGCTGGGAGAGGGATGAGGAAGCTGGTGACATTACGCCGGATACCGTGTGGTTGAAGGGTTCCAATGTGGAAGACGTCTGGTGGCTAGAATGTGGCAGTGGAGGAAGCCAAGGAGTTGCATGTCCTTGGAGGACTGGTGGGAGAGGCGAAGTATTCAGCCACAGGGAAGTGGGGTTGTTGGGTGTGTGACGGAGAGTGTTCCCTAAACCGTTCTCAAGTTGACGTCCTGTCTTCCCAATGTAGAGGAGACCAGGAGCAATGGACAGAGGAGAGTGGTGTTTGGATTCACAGGATCTTCTCTGCCTGATGTGGGAGGATCCTTTTGGGCCTTAGATTGAGGTGAGGAGGAAGTTGTTGGCACAGGTTTCATGCCTCTTGCACTGGCAAGGAAGATGCCGGGAGTGGAAGGTGGCTTGTTGAGATGTGAGAGGAGGGCCAGTGAACCTAACGAGGGAGTGGTGAAGGGAATTGTCTCTGTAGAATTCTGATAGGGGTGGGGAGGTTAGTATATCTCTGGTGGTGTGGTCTGACTGTCGATGGAAGAAATGCCGGAGGATGATGCGTTGTATCCCGAGGTTGGTGGTCTGGAAGGCGAACATCAGAGGGGTGCTAGACGGTGCTACTGCACCCTCCTGCAGCGGAATCCCTCTTCGATGCTACCTATCCCTCTATTCCATCTTTGTACGATTTGAAAACCTTGTCAGAATGCACTCATTTCCTCATATAGACCATTAATGCACAAAGCGAATATTGTGGCCCGAACACTGAGTCTTGAAGAATACCACTTGTCAATGAATGCTTTTATCCCCACTCTCTGCTTTCTGTCTGACAGCCATGCATCTATCCAAGCTAGCACCTTGCTGTAACACCAGGGGCCCTAATCTTTCTCAACAACCTCCTGCGTAGCACCTTATCAAAGGATTTTAAGGAAACAGGTTGATAAAATCTCCTGGTTCTCTTTGGTCAAATCTGCTCGTTACTCCCTCAAAGTATTCCAGCTGGATATGAGCTCCATTGATGAAACAATGCTGACTTTGCACAATTTTGCGATATACTTCTAAGTATTCAGAAATCCCATCCTTCCCGATGGATTCCAGTATGTTACCCACAAACAAGGCTCGGCTAATCAGTCTGTAATTTCCACCTTCTGCCTGACTCCCTTATTAACTGGAGTGTCACGTTAGCAATTTTCCAGCCATTCCTGATTTTAGTCATTCCTGAAAGATTACCACTTTCACTTTCACTACCTCTTCCGCTATCTCCCTTACAATGCTGGGGTGTAATCCATATGGTTCAGGTGATTTATCCAAATTCAGGCCATTCAGTGTTCTAGCATGTTCTTCTTAGTGATGGCCACCACATTCAGCTCTGCCCTCTTACTCTCTTCAATGTTTGGGAAATTACTCGTGTCTTCCACCATGAACATTGAATGCTTTAGTTCCTCATTCGTGTCTTTGTTTTCTACGACTGTCTCTCCAGCATCATTTTCCAGTGGTCCATATTCACTTGTCCCTCTCTTTTGCACTTTATATATCTAAAGATCCTCTTACAGTCTCCTTTGTATTGCTGGTTAGCTTACCTCCATATCTAATCTTCTCTGTCCTTTTTTCCCGTCTGTTAGTCTTTGTAAGTTTCCATTTCTCTACTTTCCCACTGCCCCTCACCACATTATATGCTTGGTCTTTTGCTTGTATGCAATCCCTGACTACCGTCGTCAGTCCTGGCTGCCTCGTCCTCCCTGTACCATGCCTGGATTCCTCGGCAAGATCCCTGCTGTGACTCCTGAATTAATCTTGGAATCTGCTGTCATTGCTGTTCCCCTGTTTTCATGCTTGACTCCTCTCAGTCAATTCTACCCAGCTTCTCCCTTATGCCTCTGTAGTTGCCTTAATTCAGCTGAAATACTGTTACCTCTGATTCTATGTTCTCTCTCTCTCAAGTTGCAGAATAAATTCAATCATGGTCTGATCATTGCTTCCGAAGTTTACCATCCCCCTAATCTCATTTACGAATCCTGCGTCATTAAATCCAGTATCATCTGTTCCGAGTGGGCTCTCCACCAGAAGTTGCTCCAAAAGCCATCTCATAAACATCCCTAAAATTCCTTTTCTTGCGAACCACTACTAATCTGATGTTACCAGTGCCCCTGCATACTGAAAATCACCATGAGTTACTGTACTTTGCCGTTCCTTCACATCTTTTCTATCTCCTGGTGTATCTTCTGCCCCAGGTCCTGACTACTCTTTGGAGCCCTGTACAAGACTTCAACTGTGGTTGTCTTACCTTTGTAGTTCCTCAATTCTACCCACGCAGATTCTACACCATCTGACCTTTCTTCCTTTCTTACA